>NC_044061.1:4022264-4042290 GCF_902167405.1 Gadus morhua | reverse complement strand
CACACACACACACACACACACACACACACACACACACACGCGCCGGGGGGGGAGCGCACAACGGATGTTGACGTGGGGGCGGGACTGCGCAATGGCGCGTGTGCCCGCTCTCGTGCCCGCGCACGGGGGCTGTGCTCTGCTCTCTCTGCTCTCTGACCCCAGTGGCAGCACCGTCTCACTGCACTCCGGCTCCTCGTCTGTCAGCTCCTCGTCTGTCTGTCTCTCTCTCTTTCTCCCCCCCTCTATCCCTCTCTCTCTCTCTCTCTCTCTCTCCCTCCCCTCCTGTCTGTCTGGTTTCCACATGAGCCCGCCGCTGAGGTCCCCTAGGGTCGAAGGTTCTGCCCTACCCGCCCAGACCGCGACCCCGACGGCCGCTAGTAGAACCCTCTCCCCTTGTGTTGCACGGATCTGCGTCTTCTGACACCGTAGAGGGCGACCCCGAGGCTCCAGACCCGCCGACCCCGAGGCTCCAGATCGCCGACCCCGAGGCTCCACAGCGGCCGGAACAGAGGTAGCTATTCACCTTTCGCTCTGATTCTTTCGGGAAAACCTTTCTGCATGGGGAGCGAAAAAAAAAGCGTGACACACAAAGCCACGGCGGGTTCAGCGGCGCCACCGCGCCGCGGACGAGGAAGAGCCGCGGGTCCGCCGTCCTTTGACACCGGGCCACCTCCGGTGCTTCTATTAACGTCTGCGAGCCTCGAGCCCGACCGACCGACCGCAGGGTTCACAGTTCCACGGACCTTTCCGTGGCTCACGTTATGAGAGAGAAAAACAGCGGCAATAGCGAACGTAACGCGGCGCATAGCTCCGTATCGTAATGCGCGATATCACGAAGGGGTCAATTCATTCCTCCGGTCGCAGGCTTCTTCCTTCGAGAGTTGCGTTTATTCACGAAGTTGTGCGATTCTTTGTCGCGAACTCGCGACATTGAAACGCGAATTCGATACATTGTATCCGCGGCGGCGGCGACAGCGAGCGCGCGAGCTCCGATCGCGGCTCGAGCGTGCAGGAGGAGATGCATGAGGGCAGGTTTAGCACGCTAGGCTACAGCTAGGCGCTGCTGCTATCGCTGCTGCCGCCGCTGCTGCTGCTCTAGTGTAGCCACAAGGTGAGCAGCAGCAACCGGGGTGCACTGCACACGGGTGGGGAAGGAATGAACACAATGAGCCGCGCTGCCCCGTGTTCCTCCATGGTCCTCCATAGTCCACCTTGTTCCTCCGTAGTTTTCCATTTAGGATTATTGGGGACCATGGTTCTGCATAGTCTTCCATGGTGTTCCCGGTGCACTGACGTCCCCGTGTTGGGATCAGCGCCCCGGTGCTCCCGGGTTCATGTTCAGGAAATTCCTGCAGAGAAAATGGAAGAGTCCACTGACTCCACATAACGCTCTCTGGTTCTGTCCTCCTCGTTCGTGCAGCACATCTTATTATGAGGCCCGAGTTGAACTCGACAATTACGTCAGTCAGTGAATAAAATAAGTGTGTGTGTGTGTGTGTCTTGGTGCCATCCTTTTAATACATACACTAATAAGCCCTATAGTAGGCCTATGCGCAGTCTTTAAAGTTATCGTCAAATCAAGCGTTTACTTCCCTATTTATCTAATGTGTAAGCAATCATTGGGTTTATGCGGCCGTGACACCGCAGAGGACGGCTTGTATAAAAGCGTCCAGGTGTTCAGTCACGCAGTGGCTGCGCTCCCGTCAGTCAGGAAGGTCAGACAGGAGGAGACTGCCGGGTCGACGGAGCAGTAGATCCCGGTGAGTGAGCTCTAAAGAGGCGAATGCCCTCCGATTGGGTAGCAGGGACTTGATTTATCTTTTCAGTTCTGTGCCATTCGTTATCCATGTTCTTCTCATCTTGTCCTGTCGTTTTTTTGTGTGTTATATTTGTGCAAGAATCTGAGGTGACGTTTGACGGGTGCAATAGACAAAGCAGAGCCATGTGGTTTGTGTGTTTGTTTGTCGATCAGGGATTGTTTTTTGATATTGTGGTGCAGCTTTTTATTACATTGTCATTTTCTTTACAGGCATATTCTATTGACACAAGAAGGTTACAGTACATCTTCAGTTTGACATTAAAGATCTGCTAATTGCACTAAGATCTTAGATTTCTTTACATTTTACATTTTAAAATGCATTGCATAGTTGACAATTGTTTTCCTTTTAACAATACTTAGTAAAAGTAATTGTAGATATCAAAATCATGCACAATTAAGCCACTTAATAACTAACAGAAATTATAAGTATCTGTGGATAATAGTGATAATTAAAGGACAAAATTATGTGTACGTAACCTGAAACAAATTCATTCTGATTTCTTCATTTTCTTTATTTCAACATTTTAAATCAATTATTTTCAGCTGTTTATTGACACATTCATTGAGTTCAAAACACTTTATAATACAGCTTAATACTTCGATTGTTGGAGAGATTCGCTATTACTCAGTAATAGTTTGTATTTGCATTTTTTTCAAATTCAAATACAACCAGTATTTAAACTCAAAACCTAGAATTGTTTATTTGCTTAGCTGAAAATTTGTCTTTTATGCTATTCCTATATTCACATTTTCATCTTATATTTAATTATTTTAAGATCCTATTCTTGTGCGGAATGTGGCTCAGGAGGTAGGGCGTGTTGGCTGGTAACCGGAGGGTTGCTAGTTCGATCCCCGGCTCCTCCTAGCTGAGTGTCGAGGCGTCCCTGAGCAAGGCACCTCACCCTAACTGCTCCTGAAGAGCTGGCTGTCGCCTTGCATGGTTGACACCGCCGTCGGTGTGTGAATGTGTGCGGGCGACTGCTAAGAAAAGCGCTGTTTGAATGCAGTCCATTTAACATTACCAATTGTGATTCTCACAAACATCCTCATGGTGGGAATCCCGTTTCGCACCGTTATCCATCCGTTTATCTTATTGAATTCCTAACCTGTGCTCCCCTTCCTCCCCAGACCGAGCCCCAGACCCAGACAGCTCGACAGGTGAGGTAGTCTGGTGTTCCCACACGCCTCCTCCCCCCCCCCCCCCCCGCTCACCTCATCGCGGCGGTTCTGAAGGATGACCGCGCTGCCCGTGCGCTCCCCATCTTGGTGACCTGGCGTCTGATGTCCCAACGGCGGAAGCATCATGGCTCATGGCAAATCGACGATTACCGTGGACGAGTACAGCTCCAACCCCACGCAGGCCTTCACACACTACAACATCAACCAGAGCCGCTTTCAACCCCCGCACGTCCACATGTGAGTACACACACACACGCGCGCACGTACACACACGAGCACGCAGTCGCGTGCACACACGCACACACACACACACACACGCACACGCACACGCACACGCACACATGCGCATAATACAGTTGCCTTCAGGAGGTTGTGGTGATGTCATGAAGTATAAATGTGTTTTTCTGGGAAGTTTTCTTACTTGTAAGGGAAGTGAATCTGTTTCAGTTCAGGGTGTCAGTTCATGGTGTCTGACCTACTCGGTCACAGTATCGTCTTCCCATTTGTTAGCAGGCTCACGTCTGCATAGTGGAAAGTAATTTATAAGCAGAAAACCAGAGGATGTGTCAGGCATTTTTATGATGACCAGAATCAGAATCAGAAATCAGTAATATAAATCAAACCACTAACCATAAAAAATACGTGACAATGGATCCGACATCTGATACCTTTTTTGTTTCACCCAGTTGGGCCAAACACAGGAGCACACACTAGTTAATTAATAACTAGTTAGTTCATTCATGTTCTTCCCTCGGACGTCATTACTTCCCTGCCAAGCTTGGGCATCTGCTGGTCAGTTTGGCCCCCAAAGGCCCCTGTGTGGTAATTACAGGCCTGTTGGGGCCCTGTTGTCGCCGGGGCCCTGTTGTCGCGGCAGCACGTGCCCACTCCGTCTGCATTAGACTGTTCCCTTTGCATATTTAGTAGCTCGTTTGTTTAGCTTTGCTCTTGTCAGGTGCGGCTAATAGACCCTGCGTTTTTATCGGTAGGTCAAAAAGAGCTGGGGCGAGCAGAAACACAAACCCTTGCTCCGGCACATTGCACCACTTATTAACACTCTCATCTGAAATGCGTCGATTTGCGTCGCTTTGGGCTTCTGGTAATTGCTGGAATCTGGAGCTTTTGGAGAGTCGATGTGGCGTCGGCCACTGGGTGTTTTTTCTCCACCTTGTCTAATGTTTTCACTGTGATTCCATCGCTGCTCTGGCGTGCCGGGGCATGCCGTCCACTGGCTGCTGTCCCTCCTCCTGCTGCTGCTGCTGCTGCTGCCCCACTGCTGTCTTTGGCAAAATGTAAAATAGAGTCGGAATGTTTCAGAGGAAACTTTGCGCTACGGCATCTTTAGTTACAGTTATAACATGGTCTGAGGCGTCCGGTGCCCAGCGCACTGATATGAAATGCCGTCACGTGGCCCCGGGCCCAGGCCCACTGGACAAACTCACCTTTTGTGCGTCCAAACGAAGCCGAGTTGGCCCAGAGTCACATTGGACGTTCACTGAAATGAACCGACTCTATACATTGATTTGTGCTCCAAATGGCTTTTTTCTTTGCAGTGTGAAAGGGAGTATAGTCGATTATTATTTGTCTGTCTATATATTTATTTAACATGGGATAACCAATGTAAGAGGAAAAAGAGTTTCCCCAATGGGAAGTATTTGAAATGTGCGTGTTTCTATAGACTTGTCTTTTGTAGAAGGATGTGATGGGGCTGTGGTCTCTCTCTCTCTCTCTCTCTCTCTCTCTCTCTCTCTCTCTCTCTCTCTCTCTCTCTCTCTCTCTCTCTCTCTCTCTCTCTCTCTCTCTCTCTCTCTCTCTCTCTCTCTCTCTCTCTCTCTCTCTCTCTCTCTCTCTCTCTCTCTCTCTCTCTTCCCCCCCCCCCCGGTGTGTGTTTGGATAAATACATTACGCTGTTTCCTGGGCTCCACAGAGCCCTCTGTGTTTGAGCCCATCATTCTTAAACTCAGAGACTGGGAAACCCTGACACACACATCCCCCCCCCCCCCCCCCCACCGACCTTGCGTGGGGGATGTTTCTAGAATACGCGGGTCTGTTCTGGGAAAGTACGGCTTGTTTAGATTGGACGGAGATAAAGATCCAGCCCGCCTGGGGTATAACCATCCAGCGCTTCGACCCTCGGATAAAAGTTGCTGCTGCTCTTGAACTAGGGCAAGGAAAAAAGGGAAAAATGAAGAAAAAACAGAAGTTGGGGGTTGCCTGCCCTTTTGAAATGTTATCCCCGTTAATGTCCCCCCCCCCCCTCGCTTCCCCAGCACAGCGCGCCTCCATTCCCCCCAGACAGAATATTTAGATTGCACTGGACTACAACAGTGGCTTTTGTGAGACACGCAAAGGAGTATTGGGTCTCACAGGGAAGTGCGTGTGTGTGTGTGTGTGTCTTCAACGTGCGTTTGTGTGTGTGCGTTTTGTGGGTGTCTGCGTTAATGAAAAAACAAGCAACGGGCACGCACACAGACAGGCCCCTAACGTTGCCAATTACCAGCTAATGCCTTGGAACGTGACCCCTAAATTGTGAGGGAACATGGGAGCCCGTCTCTCTCTAGCCGGGGTCGCCTCGCTCAGACTGGCGCTGCTCGGCTTTCCCTTCCTGCATGTCTCCGCTTTTTTTCCTTCCCCCCCCCCACCACCCGACCGTTGTGAACATATGCTTCCAGTTGGGTCAGTAATGGCATCGCAAGCAGTAAGAACGGGACCTGGGCCAACATCTGGGGGCGGGGGGGGGGGGGGTGAGAGAGATGCAGAGACGGTGGTGTCCCTCAGCTCTCACTGGGAGCTGAGGGACAGGGCTGGAGGAACACAGGTGTGTGTGTGTGTGTGTGTGTGTGTGTGTGTGTGTGTGTGTGTGTGTGTGTGTGTGTGTGTGTGTGTGTGTGTGTGTGTGTGTGTTCAATGTGCGTTTGTGTGCATGCGTTTTTTGGGTGTCTGTACTTCTGTGTGTGTGTGTGTGTGTGTGTACTTGAGTATTCTCTTTTATCCAACCATGCTCGCAGTCTCTTTATGCCCAGCCTCTCCACGCGATGCTCGGTTCTCTCTTCCAGTCTTTCTCTCTGTCGCTTCCCTCCTAAATGAATCCCACGATGGCCGTGCCTCCCACCGCGAGGCCCACCTATTCAGACAGTGGCCTGCGCTGTTACGTAACGCAACATGTGCCGGCGCTGTCTGCTGTATATATTTAAACAGAGGACCTACGTGTAAACGCAAAGGGGCCATCTGAGCCTCCTGCGCGCTAAATGCTAGGTTTGACCGTTTGAAGTGTACACGGCACTAAAATGTCCCCCACCTCGCCCCGGTCTCGACTCTCCAGCCTCTCCTTCCAGTCTAAACTTTGCTCTGCTGTGGGAAGCAACCCAAATGTTTATACCCCGGAGATAGCCCGGGCATAAACAGTTAGCTTGAAGTTCCACACCAAACACAACTGATTATTATTTATTCATTTGAAAGGGACAGATACAGTGTACATAGACAAACTGGGAACAGCTATCCAAACTGGGAACAGCTATCCAATGCAAGTAACGTATTGATTATAGCGGATGCTTATTTGCAACACCCATCGCTAGAAGGGCTTTATGATGACTTTATGACGATTGCATCATCCCTTCTGCAGCCCCTTTTCTGTTTCTTCCTCCTAGCCTCTTTCTTCTTCCTCCTCAATTGGACTAACCTCTCCCCGACCAGATGCCTGGTTAATTACAGTGTCCCCATGAATAATTAAGAGTGCCCCTATATGTGTTAAATCAGTTAACGATGGCGGCGGCCTGGTCTGCGTTCTGACGCCCGTTAAGGAAGCTGCATCAAAGGAACACGTCGGTGTGGATGAGATGCCACTTGCTTTGCTTTTTAATGAAGACCCCGGGTTCATTGCCTTTCATCCGGAGGGTGTATTCATTTGGGACGCGGCGTGCGAGAGCACCGGGGACAGATTGTGAATTTAAAGTTTGTTTTAAAGTTTTGTTTGTTGTTTTTCTCAGCACATCCCACCACCCTATCTTCTGTTGCCTTAATGTAAAAAAAATGGATTATGAATTGCTATTATGTTCAGCAAAACCATAATAATTAGTATACACTTAACAAGATGATTTATTTTTAATTATAGAAGTATATAGATTGTTTTCTATATGCGTTTATTTTGCCGCAATAGTTGAATCAAAATATGTTTCAAAAGGTTTCTTGATCTAGTTGAGTCCCGGAAGGTGAAAGTAATTGTGTGAAAGTGATTATAATGGAGGTAAAGACCTCAGATGCTGATTCAGAGGAGCATTTTCATCTACTTCGGCACTTGGGCTTTGCATTACGCGCTCTTTCAAAACATTATCCTCAGTCTGTCTCGCCGTTCATCACATTGACAATAAACAGGCTCCTCGTCAGTTTGAAGGGCGTCTCCTGTGACGACGTGGGGTGGTTCGATCATTTAGAGCATCTCTTGCATAAAAGGGATGTTTTATGCATCTTATCTATAAAAGGATAGTTTTTCCACCAATACTACACACCTGTTTTTTTTCCCCTTTAACAAAAAATCTTTTAAAAGAAGCCGTGTCTCACTCTGCGGTCCTTTGATCTCGCCTCCCTCCCCCTGTCAGGTCGCCTTCTGTCTCCCCCCCCCCCCCCCCCCCCCTACTACACCTCTCCTGGTCGCTGTAAGGAGCTCTGGTCAGGTCGGCAGCCAAACCCCTCGCAAGACAAAGAGCTGTTTCCATTTTGTCGCCCTTTTTGTCCCCACCGGCTTTCCTCTGAACCGCTTCGTTCTTTTCCCCCTTCCCCTTTTCTTGCTTCCTTTCTTCCCTTTCCTTTCTTTCTGCTCGCCGTAATGAAACGGGAGACCCCTTGATTTAAGCCCCTCCCCCACACCCCCCCCCCCCACCCCCCCACCTTGGGGCCGTGCGTGGAGGGCCGGTGTTAAGTGACGGTTGACATTGGACAGGTCTGTTGTTGGACTGATTGAGACCCTTTTGATGTCCTTGAGACGCCGGGCTCTGTTCCCCCGCCCTCCCCCACATACCACCACCCCCTCCACCCACCCCACCTCCCCCACCTAGCACCACCTCCCCCACCTAGCACCACCACCACCACCACCATCTCCCCCACCTTGCACCACCCCCACCCCCTCCCCCACCTTGCAGCACCACCACAAACCCCCCCCCCCCGTCCCTTGGAGCCTGGCAGCTCTGAACGCTTGAAGGCTCGTCCCTATGATGTCCCACAACGAGGGGGTGCTCCGCCTGCTGCGGAGCACACACACCCTTCCTACGCCACCCACCCACTGGGTCTTTACCATTTGGCGCATTTGGCATTTGGTGTTGGCATTGAGTGCTCAGCGACCGCCGCTGATGCCGTTGTCCTCGCCGATGGTAATCGCTCCGGCCTCCAGGTTGAATGAGCTGCGGTCCCGAGGTGGTTGTAGTGGTTGTAGGGCTGTTGGGGATATTGTTGTGAGGTGCTGTGTGTTTTTTTCTGCTTATGCAAGCACGCGTTGGCGGTCGACGCAGCAAACACGTTCCCTGAACGCTGTGTGTGTGTGTGTGTGTGTGTGTGTGTGTGTGTGTGTGTGTGTGTGTGTGTGTGTGTGTGTGTGTGTGTGTGTGTGTGTGTGTGTGTGTGTGTGTGTGTGTGTGTGTGTGTGTGTGTGTGTTTTGTTCTTCGGATTCGTCACTCATTCAGTCCTGGGTTCTCCATTGGTGTCCGATTCTGAGGCTTTGTCCCTGCTTTGGGGGGCGACCATAACACATCTTGCCCTCTTTCTCTCTCTTTCTGTCCCTCCCTCTCTCCCTCTCTCTCTCTCTCCCTGACTCTGCTGCTGTCTCTCGCCCGTCGCCCCCGAGGCTAGAAGCCTGTCAGCAGCAACAATTAAGAGCAGGGCTGTAATGAAAGAGGCATTAGCCCGGGCAATTTATGTCTCAATGCAGCGCTGGAAGGTTCCTTTGGTGCTGATATTTCAGGCGGGCTTCGCCCATTACAGAGGGGGCGTGTGTCACGAGGATGCTTCCTCGTTGGATAAATAAAAGTGTGTGGGTGTGTGTGTGTGGGTGTGTGTGTGTGGTAGAGAGAGTAGGGCAGGGTTCTATTGTGTTTATTTAGCTCTGGGGCCGTATTCACAAAGGATCTTAGGGCTAAAAGTAGGTCCTAACTGGCGAATTTAGGAGTAACTCCTAAAAATAATGGGCGTGTCACTCTTAAATTTAGGACTCCTAACTTTTTTCACTAAGAGCAATTCACAAAGTATTTTAGGACTAAGCGTAGCACCTAAGTCTAGGAGAGCTTAAAAGTCCTCAAGAGGACTCCTAACTCAGTAAGACCTATTCACAAAGAATCTTAAAATGCCTGCGAGACGAAATGTTAGGGTATTCAACTTATTGTGGAGTTAATGCGCGATGCAATAACATCCCCGACTCACGGAATAAGCCGATTAGTCCCGAAATAAAATGTTATCAAAATTATAAATTATAAAAAAATATATTTAACTTATAAAAAATAAAAATAATTGCGCCATCAAAAGACGAGGACGTGTTCGTCAATAGGAAGAAAGTGCATTCCATCAACACGCAGGTTGTTTTTGATGCAAATTTTAACATAGCCTACTGGATGTTGTTGCAAAGTGGCCTGGATCTTCAGCTACCCATGATTCGCGCATTTTAATGGTGAGCGGTCTGAGGCAGCTTTTTGAGATGTAGGCTACCAGTTGGGTGTCACTTGCTGGGTGACAGTGACTATCCATGCAAGACGTGGCTCTAGACACCCTACCTCAATCCACAACCGGGAGCACAGTTAAAGTGTAACATGTAAGTGATTACGCAGATTACGCTTAGTCCTATGCGTAAAACACATCGTATTGGCTCTTTGCTAGAGCACACAAACATACACGAAATGTTGTGGAGAGAGGAATTGGGCAGATGAAACGTCGGTTTCATGTCCTCCACGGCGAAATACGCCTCACCCCAGAGAGGGCAAGCACAGTAATCACTGTATGTGCCATTCTACACAACCTCTGCAAGCGGAGGAACATTCCACAGCCAGACGATGATGATGATGATGATGATGGCGATCAACATTACAAGGAATTTGGCCGTGTGGAACCGAGTGGACAGGCATTTAAGGATCACTTTGAAAACACATTTTAGGTAAACACCTTGGCACAAATCAGTCAACACTTCGTAACATTTATTTTCTTTTCGATTTTACGTATTTTTATTGTTTGCTTTCTCTCTCTCTTGAACGTGCAGGCTACAACGTCATTATCGTGGTCTGCACAAAATTGTCATCATGCGTGTATTCTGCTAACTGCACTATAACTACTTAATAGGAATTAATTTCTAGCCTAGGCTATTTCCTTGTTTTTCGGTGATTCAGTGGGCTCGTCTGAACAACCAATCACCGAACTGACCGCTTCTAAACTCGTGCACGAGAATTGACGTAATCCATAGCAACGGCGCGTCACTCTTAGTTCGCTCTTTGTGATTTATCCTTAGTAAGAGTAGGTCTCAGCGGCTTTGTAAATAACTTTTAAGAAAAAACTCCTACGTAAAATGTTTTAGCGCGAGTTAGGAGCACTCCTAGCGGTAAGATAAAATGCTTTGTGAATATGGCCCCTGGTTTCTATTTGGTCTGTATTATGTGTTCTTCTGCTCATCTATACCACACACACACACGCACACGCACGCACACACACGCACACAAAGACCCACAGTTGTTACCCATTGGTCGCTTCCACACTCTTGAGGTTTTTTCCCTTCCACCTTTCTGTTCAGTCACCTTGTTCGCTTGTTACCAGATTCCACCTACTGCTCTTATTCCATTACGCAGGGTACGGGTCTCTGTCTCTCCGTCTCCCTCAGCCTCTCTCCCTCTCCCGATATTCCTCTGCTCATTCTCTTCCCCTGAAGTTTATTGAATTAGCACAGACGGCTGCATCGCTGCTGATAAGGGAGGCACTCACGCTGCCCTACCCTGCCTCAAAGAGGGGGAGAGGGGGAGAGTGAGGGAGGGAGGGAGGGAGGGTGTATGCCTGAGCGTGCAGTGTCTGTGTGTGTAGCGTGTGCGTGTGTAGGCTGGATCCCTCATTGTTGCAGGGCTGATTCCCCAAAGGAACACGATATTTTTTCGAATGATTTGTCCGTCTAAGGGACGTTCATTGGTTGTAAGTTCATCAGAGATTGATCAACAAAAACATCGGTAAAGGTTACACACACACACACACACACACACACACACACACACACACACACACACACACACACACACACACACACACACACACACACACACACACACACACGCGCAGCTAACTTCCGAATGTGCAGAACTCTGGCCAGAGCTCAGACTTAAGGCTCTCAGAGGGTTTCATTAGAGGAGAAAGGAGTCCTTATTTATACAACGCCTAATGGCCATTGCGGCTCCTAATGGCGTCCCCATCCCGGGGCCGGCGAGGGCTAAGTGCTCCTGCTGCTATCAGACCCTCAGCCCAAACACACGGCCTGAGATATTCACCTCTCCCGCCGCCGTCTGTCCGACAGGGCCCCTGTTAACCGCTGGGAAGACACACACACACGCACACATAGACACGCAGACAGACACACACACATAGACACACACACACACACACACACACACACATAGACACACACACACACACACACACACACACACACACACACACACACACACACACACACACACACACACACACACACACACACACAGAGACACACACACATAGAGACACACACACACAGAGACACACACACATAGAGACACAAACACGCACTCTGGGTGCACAGCGCCTTGTTAATGGAGGAATATATTTACACCCTTGGCATTTTGGCTGACGGGTCGTATCCTTGTGGACGCTCTGGAAAGGCAACCGAGCTGAGCAGGTATTATACGAGGGAACAAGAGGCCGTCGTGTGTCGTGTGCACAGAACTGCCCTGTTTTAAACGTACAATGATCACTGTGTCAGAGGTGCAAATCATACCGATACGGTGAAGAGATCTTCCTGAGTGCTGATAAGAAGCTACAAATTCTTCCACGCTCGCCCACGACGGAGCATATGGCGTGCCACCGGCCGCTCGCCGCTGGTCTGGGAGGGCGGGGCCACTGATGGCTTTATTAGCAGCTCTCCTTACCGCTGCCACGCAGGAAACCCGAGGTGGTTAGAGCCATGCTCGCTCAACCGCGGCGCTATTGATTACAAATCATTAGGACCAAACCCGGCGCAGTAGGACTGGATTAACAATGAGGGGGGGGTCTTAACTCTAGGGTGTGGAACACTTTGACGCCACTAAAGGGAACGTTGGAGGGTAGGGAAGAGAAGGTGAGGAAAATTAGGAAGGAAAAGCAGCACACTTGTTTGGGTCTCAGACGAGTGTTCAGCTTGGGGGGCAGTTGACCCCGTTAACCCTGGGTGGTGGTGGTGGTGGTGGTGGTGGTGGTGGTGGAGGCGTGGGTGGCCTGGTCAATGTGGAAGAATTTTTTATCACAAGAATATCTTATCACTTATTACCTTATTGCCCAATGCGAAAATGTATCAGTCAGATCTCTGCTGCATTAATTTAAAAATTCGAACTCACGGTATTATAACATGTGCTTGTGCATGTGATTTGACACCGCTATATGAGAATCAATTAATTTGGTAATTTAATGCTGGTTAAAGACTGTAACCCATTAGCCGGCCCTTCCCCCAAACCGATCCGAATCCTCTTTCGGATACAATTGATGTTGCCAATATACTTGTATGTTATTTTATCTTGCCTCTAAGCAGTAAAAAAACAATGGCATGGCTCTTAATGAGGATAACGTTGAGCAAAGTAGCACATTGATTGAAACAGGAGAACCCTTGATTTAAGTCCCTCCTTCGCACCACCCACCCATTGACCAGAAGTCTCAAAACCGTAATGACTACGCATATCATTTCATAATAACCAGGCTAACTAGTTGCTATTGTGCATCAAAAACGACTGATTTAAGGACAATGGTTGGCCTTCTCTAAACCTAAATAACTTTATTGAAATAGCCCCTCCGCCCTCTGGCCCAAGGGTCGGTGTGGCATTGCACTAAATCCATTTTCCCGTTTGGATTCTGTTCGAGATGTGTTTCGGGGTGTCAAGAGTCCGCTGCTTTCTATTCCGATCGTTGGACGTACAGGAAGTCCTCCGGCGATCAGAGCGTTAATGTGGAGCTGCAGCAGCGGCAGCGGCCGCGGCATAGGGGGAGGCCAGCCACCCGCTTATCTGCCTGCGAGTTAAGTGTCACGTCTGGAGGGGCGCGCTCGCTCGGCTGAACTCTGACCCAATTTACTGGTGTGTTTTTTCAAAAGGCCAGCCGGGCCAAGTGGGCTCCGTCAAATAAAATATCCTCCTGCGAACATCAGAGGGCTCTCTGACCCTCTCTCGCTCTCCCTCTCTCTGCCTCTGCCTCAGACCTCCCTCTCTCTCTCTCTCTCCCGCAGACATCTCTCTCTCTCTCCCTCCCTCTCCCTCTCGCTGCTTTAGACATCTATCTCTCTCTCCTTCTACTTTACTGTAGGTCTCTCTCTCTCTCTCTCTCTCTCTCTCTCTCTCTCTCTCTCTCTCTCTCTCTCTCTCTCTCTCTCTCTCTCTCTCTCTCTCTCTCTCTCTCTCTCTCTCTCTCTCTCTCTCTCTCTCTCTTCCCCCCCCCCTCCCCTCCCCTCCCCCTGCTCCCGTATGCTGAGGTTCTCTCTGAACTCCATGTACACATGTAACCAATAACAGGCTCTGTTTTTCCATTGGCACTCTTCCAGAACCCTTGTGCTGCTTTGCGTGTCCTGTAGGATTACTTTTCATTTTTTACGTACGAGACTTCCCTTCTTTTAATTTAAATCCTACTCAAGTATTTATTTAGTACATTTTAAATTCCTATTCTCTCCTCGGCGGTTGGGGTGACCTCAGTGCTGAGCCCTGCTGGGTTTTCCCGCTAATCCTCTCGTGTTGTTTATGTAATCAAGCAGCGATGCCGAGGACCTGTCTGCCTCGCTCTCTCCTCCCTCGCCGCTCTTGAGGATATTTCTGGGGCTCGGCGCCTGATCTGGTGTCGGCTCTCGTGTCACGGTGGATTTTAAGAGTGTGCTGTCACCCTCTTTTAGCCTATTAGCATTTCTCTCTCTCTCTCTCTCTCTCTCTCTCTCTCTCTCTCTCTCTCTCTCTCTCTCTCTCTCTCTCTCTCTCTCTCTCTCACTCTCGCTCTCTCTCTCTCGCCCGCCGACCCCCTTCTGTCTGGCACTCTCCCCCTTTGATCTCTGATGTCACGCCGTGGCACAGGAAGAGATCGGCATGCTAACGGGGGGGATGGGATGAAAAGAAAAGGAGTCAACGTTGCTCACTGCTCGAGAACTTGCTAACGTGCTAAGGTCGGGCAACAATGCTAACGCAGTCGGCCGACCGCGTCTGAGACAATGGTTAAATATTCGTCGAGTTTTTGCCAATCTTTTCCATTTTGTTTTTAATTTTATCTGGAGTGCCAGGGAGCGCCGTAATGGACCGGTGGCTAACGGCTCCTCGTTAGGCTGCACTCCTGTTCATGTTACTTATCAAGTGCTACGTCGTTATGTATCCAGATGGAAACCAATCAGTGCAGAGAGCTGGAGGTGTGTGTGTGTGTGTGTGTGTGTGTGTGTGTGTGTGTGTGTGTGTGTGTGTGTGTGTGTGTGTGTGTGTGTGTGTGTGTGTGTGTGTGTGTGTGTGTGTGTGTGCGCATAATGCATATACATTAATGCAGTTTGCGCTGCCAAGAACTGCTCTTAATTCATAGGCGCTGCAAGTATTTGCTTTCATTCTGGCAGTAAATTAAATCTCAGAGGAAGGAGCGAGGCAGGCTGTTTCTTTTTTTTGTTTTTCCATATTTGTGTGTGTGTGTGTGTGTGTGTGTGTGTGTGTGTGTGTGTGTGTGTGTGTGTGTGCGCATTGCACTGCATCCTTCCCTCTTCTATAACTAGAACTGTCGAATCCTTTAAAGCGGCATGACGTGTAGGCCCACAGAGAACCAGACTGTGTGTGTGTGTGTGTGTGTGCGTGTGCGTGTGTGCGCGCGCGCGGCAGAGCTATACTTATTCACCGCACCCAGTCAATAACAAATATCATTATCTCCTGGGCTAGTTTTTTCATTTAATTTGGCCCCACTGGATTGCATGCGGATCGCAGTGCTAGTCCCAAACAGACAGGACCTCTCTCACTCCCTCCCTCCCCGGCCCCCCCCGGCCCTCTCCGCCTCCCCCCGGTCTGAACAAGCCACCAGAGAGACGTCCACCAGGCCAGTGGGGACCTTTCACTTAAGGTGGACCACTAATGTGTCATTAAGGCTTTTCGCCGACCTCCTCTTATGCAAACGGTAAAACATATAGCACTAAACTTGTGGTGGCTGAGCAAAGAGTGCCAGCACCCCCCTAGACACACAATTACAACTGCAAGAACGCCAGTGGGAAACAGTGGAAAGAAAAGTCAGCAACACTAAGTGTGTGTACTGTTTGTGTATTGAGCAAACACAAATTAACCAATTTTTTTTAATTGTAAACATCCGATGCAATGCACAAAGCAATAAAATAACAAGGCATAATTCTATATTTTCTGAAAAATATAACAACAATAATTGCACACTTATTTATGTGACTATTTCAAGAATACAATCCCAGTACCGCCTGCACTCCCTCCGTGTGTTCCACCAGTACACGCCGACCACAGGTTGAAAACCAGTGCACTGGGGATCGAAACCACAAACCATTGTCCTCTCCCAGACGTTCAACCTTGGGGTAAACCCAGCACCGGCGGGCTGTGACGCCCGACTTGTAAGAACAGGTACTTCGGGAGGACTATTTAGGGAAGCAATTTCCATCTGGCTGTGATTTGCTTTGCTTTTATTCCTCTTCTCCACCTCCAAGGTTTCCCCTTTTGTGTTCGCCTCTCTCCCACTTCGTTAACGGTGACTTCAGGGCCCCTAAAATCACCCGTTCGCTCGGGTCTCCCTTTGTGTTTTGTGTACTGTTTGTGCATAAACGCACACGTTTCACCACTTTGGTGTGTTTTTGTGTCGGTGGCGTGCGGGCTTGATTATGTGTCTGGCGTTGTCTGCCGAGTGACATCCCCTCTAATGGAATAATGGCCTTGTGGCAGGAGGCTGAAGGATTGAGCACCGCTGACTTCAATTACAGACAAAGCATATTTTATTTGCCCCCCCCCCCCCCCCACCACTCGTCCTGCCTTTTAAGTGGAAGAAAAGTATGTGTTTTTTTCTCCGTCCTTTTTTTTAAAGACATGCATGGATTTGAACAAAAGCCTCTCCCAAGCAGACTTAGCCCTAAGTGATTTCTCAACAGATAATGGAAAGCAAAGACATGGCGGCCCTTAATTCTCTTCTCTCCTTTAAAGCCAATCTGATGACACAAGTAGCCATTAGCCTCTTTGTTGGCACAAATCCATGTTTCGTGCCTAGGTGGGTTTTTGTGACGGCTGGTGTGCGTCAGTGTGGCTGTCCTGTTACTTCCTATTTATTTTGTATTTTTTTGGTCCGAAAATGCGCTACCAACAGAAAATGGCACCTCCCCCTCTACTAAACGTGTTTTGGTGGGAGCTAACTTGGCCATAGCTCAGAGAGCTGGTTACGATTGATAAAGCGCTATGGCCGACAGTAGGCGGGGTATTCAGTAGGGGAGCTGATCCTAGGGTCTCCTGTGAGGGAAGTCGTACCAGTTTAACGGTACGAACCAAAAAGGTTTAGTTTGTAAACTCAAAGAGGTTTTTCGGGAACGCTAGAGAAAGGGATTAAGGCGTGAGTTTCCGAGCCAGTGTCTTGTGGTCCGTGAACCCTTCGCGAGGGGAGGCAGAGGAGTGGCAAGGAGGGAGGGAGGGAGAGAGAGAGAGAGGGAGGGAGGGAGGGTGGCTGACCGCGGAGCCAAGGGCAAGTTGTCGTGGCGTTCGGTCCAGAGGCTAGTACAGGGATGGTGAGTACCTGGGACACAGCGGAATTGAGGGCAAGGGGCACCGGTTTGACAGGGCTCCTGCCCCGAGAGTCGATTACCTCTGTGCCGGTTTGGAAGTGAATTCCACCTGCTCTGAGAAAGGTGGCTTTTTTTCTCCCAGAAAATAATACAAATTCACTTGCGCTTATACCTAACCAGGTGTGAGGAGCCATCGTTTTCGTCCAAGCGACCCAAACTGATTAATTCCTGTGTCAACTGTCCTGATTGTTGTCTGTGATTATCCTCAGTGCCCACATGGACAATGATTCAATCAGTGTGCTTGGCGGTGAGCGAGAATGTAGGGGGTTTTCCTCCACTCTACCCCCCCGACCACAGCATCTGGGAAGCAACGCGGTGTGGTTGTGGAAGAGGCCCCGGGCTACAGAGCCTTGTTTCATTGCTTGCATTACTTGTGTTATTCTTTTGAGTTACAAAAAGGGAACCACAATGGATTCACTTCAGTTCTAAATCTGACTGGTCAGGGTTGGAAGGGGCTGAGGTCTGTGTGTCTGTGTGTCTGTGTGTCTGTCTGTCTGTGTGTGTGTGTGTGTGTGTGTGTGTGTGTGTGTGTGTGTGTGTCCGTGTGTGTGTGTGTGTGTGTGTCCGTGTGTGTGTCTTCTGTGGTGGTTTTGTTGTGTCTGTTACGCCCGTTCCTCCTACTCCTCTCCCTTATTTATGAGCCTCAGCTTTCCCTGTGACATGTCAACGAGAAACACAACATGAACTTTGAGCTAATCCACCGGTAACCCTCTGACCTATCTGTCCCCCCCCCCCCCAGGGTCGACCCCATCCCCTACGACACCCCCAAGCCGACGGGACACACCCGGTTCGTGTGCGTGTCGGACACACACTCTCGTACGGATGGCATCCAGATGCCCTACGGGGACGTGCTCCTGCACACCGGGGACTTCACTGAGCTGGGCCTGCCCTCAGAGGTGAAGAAGTTCAACGACTGGCTAGGTGGGTACTGTGGTGACGCAAACACAAACACATGCGCGCAAACACACACACACACACACACACACACACACACGCAGACTCAAGCATGCCAACACACACACACACACACACACATGCACACACGGAAAAACACACTCGCGCAAACGCACACAGGTGCACACGCACATACCCACACACATTATTACATCAATGTATTAATGGAACACACAAACACGCAGCCACAAGCATGCCACCCACACACACATGAACACACGGAAAAACACACTCGCGCAAACGCACACACGTGCACACGCACAAACGCACACACATAATTACATCAATGTATTAATAGAACTCACACACGCAAACAATGTCACACCATCAGTGAATGGGAAAATCCCAGTGAAATGAAAGAGGAAAAACCAAGCGTGCGTTGCTGTTGACCAGAGTATGCATAGCCTCCCTCCAAACCCCACCCACCCCTAACTCCCCTCCCCCTCCCCCCTCCCCCCTCCCAACTGCTGTGCTCAAGTGTCCAGTTTAACCCCTGACCTAACACTCTGGCCCAGTTAACCTCTGACCCCTGGTCCCGGCCCTTGAGCCGTGGGTGGCAGCTTTGTGTCTCCCCGAGGTGCTGAGTTGACAGCGGACAGACCTCCGGGGGTCAGGGAGCCGATGGCTCTGCTCTTTAGTTTCCCTGCCGCTATGCTGTTCTGATAGATATGTTGAACCCCGGTGTCACCACACACAGACACACCCAGACACACACTCACGCTGACACACACACACCCACATATAGACACACGCACGCTGGAGAGCACATACCCACACGGAGACATAGATACACATACACATGCACACACATAGACACACACTCAGGTACACACACACATGGACACACATAGATGCACAAAAACACACATGCACGTAGATGCGCGCACACACACACACAAGTAGACATACACACACGTACGCACGAACGCACACAAACACACAGACGCACACACACAACCACTTGTAGACGCACACCCGCACCACTTGCACACACACATGCAGACAAACACACATGCTTAGATACATCTGGGGTCGGCTACT
Source organism: Gadus morhua (assembly GCF_902167405.1). Taxonomy (NCBI): domain Eukaryota; kingdom Metazoa; phylum Chordata; class Actinopteri; order Gadiformes; family Gadidae; genus Gadus; species Gadus morhua. Next base: position 4,023,285 of record NC_044061.1, on the reverse strand, counting down.
CTGCAGGCACGTACACGGGCCCCAGCTCCGGCAGTCATCACGCTGCCGTCTCGGGAGGGGCCTGGCCTGCCAGCCACCGTCAGCACTTCTGCTGACACCTGTACACCAGCCACTGATTAACAAGGAAGGGGCGGGCAGGGGTCTAAGAGCAGGGCTCACGGGCTTTTACCTCCAAATATTCAGCGGTAAATGAGGATCCATAAATATGTATCAGCCCAGGTTTTTTGTTCATCAAGGTTATGGATGACACTCTGTCAATGAGACTTTCTTCAATAAGAATCAATAATTTAGGCTGAGTTGAAATATTACAATTGCCAAAAGAAGCCAGCTTGTCTACACACAGTAGACTGTATGTGTGTTTTTGTAAATGCATTGAATTCCTAGCAGAATCATCCCAAATATATATTTCTACCTTGCTGAAAAGTCATACAATAATAAAGTGAACAATTATTACAATCCCAAAATATAATATAAATTCAGTAAATTCGAATATACTGATGGGAGGTTTCAATCTCTTCGTGGAAGATTTATATAAAAACGCATCTTTTCTAATTTACAAATTAGACAGAAAATATGAGAAATATGATTGACCCAGATTGTGTATAGATACAATTGCATTGTGTGCTTTTGTGCGACTGTGGTCTGTGAGGCCATGTAGGGACAGATCATTTTTAAATCATGATTTTTACATTTCATAAAAGCTGAAGTAACCAGCTTCCCTTGTTCCCCGGGATCAACATACACAGGCTTTATTTTCTGCATAGTTACTTCCACATCGGGCCGGGTCGTGTGTGTGTGTGTGTGTGTGTGTGTGTGTGTGTGTGTGTGTGTGTGTGTGTGTGTGTGTGTGTGTGTGTGTGTGTGTGTGTGTGTGTGTGTGTGTGTGTGTGTGTGTGTGTGCGCACATCTACGGGTATGTGTGAGTGTGCGCGCGTGGGGGAAACGTCGAGCAGCCAGGAAGAACTCATCACCGCATCCCGCTCTGTTTGCCAGAGACAGATGTGGAAGACAGAAATAAAAA
>NC_044061.1:4009764-4017264 GCF_902167405.1 Gadus morhua | reverse complement strand
AACCCTGTCTCTTGATATGAAGTCGGCCCAGGCGTGCGCCAGTGTCTAAGATAGTCTCCTTTGTTCAGTCGCAGAAAAACACAATTAAATCAATAATTAAAACTTGATTAATGTGAATGCTGCGGCGGCTGCGGTTGGAAATTGTGCCTACCTCTACGACAACCTTATTAATTAGGTGGGAAAAACTGGCAGCGTTAATTGTGTTGGCGGAGCTCAGAAAGGAGGCGTTATTAATGAACCTGTCTGAGCGAACGGGTCGCACACCAACAGCTCAGGCTGTCACGCTCTTCCTCACGTCACAGAATCGGAGTTACGGACGTGACTGCAGCGGCCGGCCGGCTCCTAATTAAAATCCCGGGAACAACAATAGGTCCATAGAGTGCTCTCACGCCACGGGCGCTGACGATGAATCTCGTTATGCAAAGTGGCCATGTCGACCTCCCCCTCGTACACGCTACATGCGCCCTACACGACTCATGTCGTGTAGGGCACATGTAGCGGACGCACGCGGAACCCATCGTCACACATGACCTCACCCTCCGTTCCTTTGTCCTGTCAATCCCGCCGCCTTTCCCAGAAACTAGGAAAAAAGCCTCCCATGTGAGGAAGCCGATATCGGATCAATATTAAACTCCTGAATTCTTGGGAAATCAATATGGAGGTCGTTATTGTTGTTGTTGTTGTTGTTGTTGTTGTTGTTTTGGTGGGAATCCTTTCTCGAAACTGTGCTTCTGTGTTCACGGCCTAGGGAGGTTGGTTTGAAAAGTTTTCTGCGAAAAGGTTTTGGAATGGGGGGAAGGTGAGGGGGGGGGGGGTGAGGGGGGGTCTCTTTAATGACAGACGGAGCACAGAGCACATACTTTAAGGTCTCTCTTCTCTGTAGGGTTCAGGCCCACATGCGTACGTGCAGCAACACTGATGCAGGAGGACGGGGAGAGGGAACCCAGATACCTCGCGAGGCATTCCGACCACAGACACGCACATGCACACGCACGCACACACACACACACACACACACAACTCTGATAAGCTGTGCTGACTGATTCTGAGCAGAGGAAAATAATGGTTTTCTCGGGCGCTTGCTCGCTCTCGGCTTCCCTTTGTTCTCCGCTTCTCTCTTTTTCTTGCTCTCTTCTTCTTCCTTTCCTTCTCTCTCTCTCTCTCCCTCCCTCCCTCCCTCCCTCCCTCCCTCCCTCCCTCCCTTACTTTCTCTCTTCTTCTCCCTCTCACTCTTCTCCCCTCTCTTATTGCCTCTCTCTTATCTCTGGAATTACCTGTTATCTGAATACGGGTCGTGACCTCAGCCCAAAGCCGCATCTATAGTCCACAATATGTTTGTGTCCTAGATTGAATTGGTTGATAAAAGGGGAATTGGAAGCGATATCCAACGTTGGCATATGATTGCGTTGTAACAGTATTGCCGTCAGAGCTTTTTATTTCAGTATTGATGAGGAAGTGTGGCGAATGTGAGCCATGACTTCGACCTTAACTCTACCTTCTTAACTCATAGGCCAATCATAGCAGGAGAGAGGTGGATGCTGGTACCAATAGGATTGCTCAGATTTCCAATCATTGTCTAGCCCGTAACATCCTATCGTTCAGGGTTTTCTGAAATCCTGAAAACATTAAGCTACCCCAATGTTCCTTGATTATATTTATTATTTTATTATTTTGCAAATAATCAGTTCTCAATCTACGGTCATGTTGCGGCATTGCACTGCCTTCTGCCATTGTCTCCATGGATACAGGTCACAGTTTGCGTTCAAGGATTTAGCAATTTTTTTTTGGTCAAACCATCTGACACGCACACACACACACACACGCACTCGCGCACACACACACGTTGGCGTCCTGTATGGAAGTTAACCTTATTCCTTCACAGAAATCGATTCAATTGGACTGTGTTCATTTCACTCCCTGAAACTCTCCTTAGGGGGGCCAGCGGTTATGAATGCAGATTTGTCATTTACACAAATGAAGCTTTATTCATGTATTCATTTTTCATTCCTAAAGGTCACCCAGCCTGATATCACTACCCCTGTGTGTGTGTGTGTGTGTGTGTGTGTGTGTGTGTGTGTGTGTGTGTCTGTGTCTGTGTCTGTGTCTGTGTGTGTGTGTGTGTGTGTGTGTGTGTGTGTGTGTGTGTGTGTCTTCCTGGTGTGCGTTCTTTTGTCAGGGTACAATAGTGGGTTGGCCTCTCTATCTTATAATAACGCTCAAGTGTTTCCAAACAATACAATACGCACCCAACAGCACCTACAAAAACCCTTTCACTCCCAGGCAGTGAAGTGGAGTGAAGCGGGGAGCAAGGCGGTGCCCTCCTCAGATAAGTAAGCAGTTATAATCCCAACAACGCGGCTGTGAAACGCCAGTTCTTTTAGGTTTTTGCCAAGCCGCGTTGGATCTTGTTTCAACAAAAAGCAAAGATTTGTGATTCCGTGTCCGAGAAGTCTGATATTTGCGTCCACCACTTCGTCGGCCAAAACCAACTCTTTCCTACGTCACCTTTAGTCCGTTGTTGCGAGCATGCGTTGGCCCATTGCCAATCACACACACACACACACACACACACACACACACACACACACACACACACACACACACACACACACACACACACACACACACACACACACACACACACACACACACACAGACTCACACAGAGATACACACACATACGCACACACACTTTTTCAGTGCTAGGATTGGTGCGTTGATAAAGTAGCGTCTCGCAGACTCCTTGCCTTAGCCATCAATCCCCAGCTAGACATTCTAGATCATCATGCAGTGAATTATTCCCTTACACTTGGAAAGGTTAGTTCAGGATAAACCACAAACCAAAGGGATCTTTCCTTTTTATTCTTTTACTTCTGTTTTGCCTACAATGGGACTACATTGGTGTGTGTGTGTGTTGTGTGTGTGTGTGTTTGGAGGGCAGTCAAGTCAGAACAGGGGTACGGGTTTCGATTTAAACTCTTGTCAGCCCCCCTGGTCTCTCAGCGTGCATGGTTCACTGACTGCTTACTGCTGAACGACTGGCTGCAGGTACACACACACAGACACAGACAGACACACACACACACACTCACACACAAACACACACAATGTAGTCCCCTCAAAATCACGTGCACAATGCAACTTCCATGTATTCCATGTATTAGGGATGGCAAAACTGCCTTTTGCCATCCCTAAAACTATAAGCACACATGGTACACCCTCTGCAAAGCGGGCTCCTGCTGGGCCCCACCTTCCGCCACATAATTCCTCCCTCTCCCCCTGGATTCCCGCTCTAAGACCCCCATTCACATCCCGGACCCCACTTCACCCCTCCGGCCTCACGTCCCCGACCCCCACCCCTCAACCCCCAGCCCAAGGTGAGCCCCCAGTACGTCTGAGAGAGAGCGACCGTTTAATAGAGCTCCTCCCCTCCCCCCTCTCACTCCTCTCCTTTGTGGCTCTTTGGCGCATCGTTCATGTAGCCTGCCTCCTCTCTCGACGCAGGCATGCACACACACACACACACACACACACACACACACACACACACACACACACACACACACACACACACACACACACACACACACACACACACACACACACACACACACACACACACCATCTCCCCGAGCAAACGCGTACTGAGTGGAAAAATGCTGACTGAGACAGAAGAAAAATATTTATATATATATATAAAGTGCAGCCACTGAAGACGGAAGTTTGACTCTGGTAGTTTTTTTTTTTATGGGAGTGCAGGGTGACAGCTGACTTGTCATGCTCCACAGACACTCACAAACACAGACACACATAGACACACAGACGCCCTCTTTTCCCTCTGGGTCAGTTCACTGTGTCACAGCGGTTACGGTGTTAACGCACAAACACACCTGTACTCGCACTCCTGCTTGTGCGTGCGCACCATTGCCCGCGTGTGTCCACGAACAAACAGGAACAGAAATGGGAGCTTTTCCTCTGCTACCTCGCAGCCCACAGACGACCGTCTCCTTTTACAAAGATGCACCGGGCTCATCCTCTATCGTTGACGTCAGAAGAATTACCTTGAATCGAAGCGCAGTGGATACATCTCCCTCCCTTTCAGACAGCGATACCACTGACAATAAGATCACAGAGGTCCACATCCAGGAGTGAGAGGCCGCGAGCAGGACAAGGTCGCACTCTGAAGGACAGGAGTGTCTGGGGCTTGAACCCACGACACTGTGCTCTCTTGGAGGTTCGAGGTGGCTCTTTGATACACAACCAACTATGCTTTGTGCTACCTATATAGGAGTTCACCCCTGCTTCTCTCGTCCCTTTCCTCACAATCTCTCACTGTTGCTCATTCCAGTGTTTTTTACCCTTTTTCATCACGTTTAGTTGAATTTTCGAGAACATCAAACCCGGCCCTCCTTACCCAGCTCCGCCCCTCTTCCTCCAGCTCCGCCCCTCTTCATCCAGCCCCGCCCCCTCCTCCTCTAGCCCCGCCCCCTCTCAGCTAATCCCGCTGTTGTTACTCGCTTCAAAGGAGCTGCTCGAGAATAGAGGGAAGAGGGGAGGTGTTCACATAGTATGGAGTAGTTCTGGGAGGTAGCTGAGAGGCTATGGGGGGGGGGATTGTGTTCGGTCGATCGCGCCCCCCCCCCGCCCACCCAGGGCTCAGCGCGGTCGTCCGCTACCTGTCCGTGTCACTGATTGTGCGGTGACCTCTGACCCCCAGGTCTGACTCGGGGGGGGGGGGGGGAGATAGGCCGGGGCGGCGGTTGGCGCCGTCACCTCTCATCAGAGAGCCGGGCGGCGTGACGGTTCACTGGGGCCGTGTCTCCGAGCGTTGGCCCCTCTGCGACGTCCGCGCCGGGGTCTGTGGGAGAAAGGTTGTCAGGGTCGCCTCCAGAGACGCTTTAAGTTGTCACAACATGGGATAATACCAGTTGGTCTGTGTTCAGAAGGACGCCTGACGTTGCTTTCGGTCCCTTGCAGCCATTCATGTAGAATTGAATGAGGTTTGTTTTAATGTGTTAATTGGGTTAATGAATCGTCTCAGGAACGGGATGTGGGACCCTCAAGGACAGGTTTATCAATCCCCCATCGGAAACTGTGGAAGTCTGTTAACTTAGCAGCCAGGAAGTTAACTTTCTCTGTTTTCTGATCAAAGGGAGGGCTTAGTGTTCTTATCAACGCTCATCCGTCCAAACTGGATTAATTGGATGAAACTGAATGTTTGCTCTGTGTTTCTAGGCATTATTCTCGCAGTTTCTTTCCTTTAATTGAAGGCTCTGTGTTTTTTGTGTTGGGCTACAGTAGCCCGTGACCTGAGAAGAATAACATTGATCGCATTAAGATAACACAATGAGGGTTTGCTAAGACACACACACACACACACACACACACACACACACACACACACACACACACACACACACACACACACACACACACACACACACACACACACACACACACACACACCCCTTCAGACTTGCACGGCCCCTCTGGGTGTAACAGGAACACCTCGCTGGCCGTCGTAGTGTCGTCTGTCCCCAGCGGGGAGCCCCGCCCCTAGCATTGGAGAGCCCCGCCCCCAGCGGAGGGGAGCCCCGCCCCCAGCGGAGGGGAGCCCCGCCCCCAGCGGAGGGGAGCCCCGCCCCTCAGGATTAGAATGCGCTGAGCGCCGGACGGGGACCCCCGTCGGGCGGCAAGCCGCCGCATAATGAACATTAAGGACTGCGGCATAAAGTTAATGACCTGTGAAACAAACAGTGTGGCTGCTGAGCCCCCTCACGCACACTCAGAGAGAGAGACACACACACACACACACACACACACACACACACACACACACACACACACACACACACACACACACACACACAGAGAGAGAGACACACATGAACACACACACACACAAACACACAGAGAGACACACAGACACACATGAACACACACACACATGAACACAGACACATGTACACAGACACACACGCGCCCTGAATGCTACACCTACACACACGCACGCACAGAGAGACACACACACGCACACGTACGAACGCACTGACAGAGACACAGACACACACACAGTCACACACACACCCTGCATGCTAAGTGACGCTGTTCATAATACCAAGTCATACGCCATTGTTGAGAACACGAACACACACACACACACACACACACACACACACACACACACACGGCTGCCTTACGGAGCCTGGTGTAGCATACAGATGCAGCGTGTGCGGTAACCGTGACTGCAGAACTGTCGTCTTCTGAATCGGGGTCATGTCTCCCCTTGTAGCTGCAGAATTAACTCGGTGTTGTGGCGTAACCCACATGCTGGGCTCAGGGTTAACCCGTGGGTCAGACCGGCACGTTGCGTGTCGAGGGCTACACAAATAGTGTGTGCTGGCCCCCTATCATGTTACCGTCTGAGAGGACAGGTGGGAGATTAGGGAAGGGGTTTGCAAAGTGGCTGTCGAGATCGCGGCGTTGGACCGGCCACAAACGAGAAACGGATCTGGGGATGTGATGCTTAGTACGAGACACAGCGCTGAGATGGCATTCCATTTATTCCCCATCATTTCATTCCGTCACAATAGTCAGAAGATTGTCAGACTTTGCAATAGTGCAGCTTTTTAAGATACTGAAAATAACTGTTATATAACTTTATTGATAGCGTAATCATATCGATGTAGCACCAGGCAGCGTTTTTATTCCTCTTTTAATGGGCTGTTAACGCACGCCTCATCCTCCACGCCTGGTTTCTCTCCCTCCATGGCTTCGGGATTTGTGTGGATGCTTGTCCCTGTGTGTGTGTGTGTGTGTGTGTGTGTGTGCACGTGCTTGTGTATGCATTTGTGCATGTTTGCTCCTGTGTGTGTGTGTGTGTGTGTGTGTGTGTGTGTGTGTGTTTGTGGGCATGTTTGTCCCTTTGTGTGTGTTTGTGAATGTTTGTCAGTCTTTTTTGTGTGTGTGTGTGTGTGTGTGTGTGTGTGTGAATGTTTGTCCCTGTGTGTGTGTGTGTGTGTGTGTGTGTGTGTGTGTGTGAATGTTTGTCCCTGTGTGTGCGTGCATGTGCGTGCACACAAACGTGTGCCGGGGCCCTCTGTGTGCCAGGGACTCCTGCCTGTTCCCCCCCCCCCCCCCCCCCCCCCGCTGGGACGACGTGCTGCGGCAGGATAAATATTGTAGCAGCCTGGTGAGTACCTGTGTGTCCCACTCTGCGGGGAGGGGGGGTGGGAGGGGGGCAGACGTCGGCTCTGCATTAGCCGCGTGCTTTCAGACCACTCTGGCCCTGTGGGCGGGGGGTTTGTGGTTACGTTTCAATCCTCCGATCCCCCTGGCTGTAGTGGATCTGGTGTCTGGGCCGTTACTCCTCCGATGGGAGGGGGGGGGGGGGGGGGGGGGGGGGGGGGGGGGGGGGGGGGGGGGGGGGGGGGGGGGGGGGGGGGGGGGGGGGGGGGGGGGGGGGGGGGGGGGGGGGGGGGGGGGGGGGGGGGGGGGGGG
>NC_044061.1:3927516-4009664 GCF_902167405.1 Gadus morhua | reverse complement strand
CACGCTTCATTTGTCGGGGTTCGCGTTGGGACGGAGGTTTGGCGGCCGGTTTGAAGGGACGGAGGGAAAAGGTGGGGAAGACGGGGATGAGGGAGGGGTAGGGTGGGGGGAAAGGCCAAACAACAGGAATACAAGCACCAAACCCTGTCCGGAGTTCCCTCTCTCTCTCTCTCTCTCTCTCTCTCTCTCTCTCTCTCTCTCTCTCTCTCTCTCTCTCTCTCTCTCTCTCTCTCTCTCTCTCTCTCTCTCTCTCTCTCTCTCCCTCCCTCCCTCCCTCCCTCCCTCTCTCTCTCTCTCTCTCTCTCTCTCTCTCTCTCTCTCTCTCTCTCTCTCTCTCTCCCTCCCTCCCTCCCTCTCTCTCTCTCTCTCTCTCTCTCTCTCTCTCTCTCTCTCTCTCTCTCTCTCTCTCTCTCTCTCTCTCTCTCTCTCTCTCTCTCTCTCCCTCCCTCCCTCTCTCTCTCTCTCTCTCTCTCTCTCTCTCTCTCTCTCTCTCTCTCCCTCCCTCCCTCTCTCTCTCTCTCTGTCTCTCTCTCTCTCTCTCTCTCTCTCTCTCTCTCTCTCTCTCTCTCTCTCTCTCTCTCTCTCTCTCTCTCTCTCTCTCTCTCTCTCTCTCTCTCTCCCTCTCTCTCCCTCTCTCCCTCTTGCACGCCCCACAGAGGCTGCTACTGTTATATAATGCATGAGTGTGGGACGGCCCAGCGGGCGAGCCCTGCTGATTCAGCCGTATAGCCTCCTGCTCAGTGGCCCCCCCTTGCCACTCACACACCAGTGGTCCGGGGCCGCGGTGGGCGATCGAGACAGGCCGGCCGGGTGAGGGCGGCCACCTCCTCCCCTCCCCTTCACTCCCTCACTCCCCTCCCTCTCCCCTCGCCTCCCCTCCTTCCCCTCCCCTCCCTCCCCTCCTTCCCCTCCCCCCCTCCCTCCCCACTCTCCCCCCTCCCTCGGGTGGGTGCTCTGGATCAACCAAAGCGACCTTTTGCATGAGTGCCCTCCATCTGTGTGGCGGGCGGGACGCGTCCGTAGACAGGGGGCATTAGGCGGGATTATCACCCTGCTGCCCTTTTTGTGTTGGTGTCCATCTCCACAACCTCCCCCCCACACACACACACACACACACACACACACACACACACACACACACACACACACACACACACACACACAGACAGACCCTCGCCCACTCCCTTGCACCCCTCCCCCAGAGCCGCTGCTGCTGGCACTGCTCCTCAGAGATAGGGAGGACTGGTGCATTGGCAGGCTGCGGGAGCAGACAGCCAACCCCCCCCCCCCCCCCCCCCCCCCCCCCCCCCCCCACCACACTGCACGACCCCCCCCAACCACACACACCGCACGGCCCCTCACGACAACAGCCCAGCACACAGCCGCGCTTCACGGACACAGACGTGACAAAAGGAGTCGTTTGAAACCTTTGAAGATTTAGTCATCGAGATTTATTTATTAATCTTTGAGAATATCATGAGTTAGATATTGGATCAATATCGTCAATTGATTGCTTTACTTGCTTTCTTGTCTGCATTTGTGTTATTACCAGTAGTGTGTATGTGTATGAGTTTGTGTGCGTGTGTGTGTGTGTGTGTTTTGTGTGCGCGCCTACGTTTCCTCTCGACAATGAAGTGCGTGCCTGCGTGTGTGTGTGTGTGTGTGTTTGTCTGTGTGAGCAAGAGCTCACATGTTGTTAAATTACCCAAGCAGCCTCCCCCCCACCCCCCCCCCCCCCCACACACACACACCCCAGATCCAGTGCTTGAGAGGTCAGAAGGGGCTTGGGTCTCTGACCCTCGCTCTCGCCTGGCTGGTGTGCTTCAAGGCCAGCCGCTGAACCCGCCTCCCATTGGTGTCCTGGTTCAAGTGCACGCTGTGACCCTGCCATTGATTCTCCGGAGACGTGGAGACAGAGGGAGGGGTTTGGGGGGATTATAATAACAACAGAGTCTAACCTAGCTCTTCCGCTGTCTTCTTTGAAGTCTCTGGAACAACATGCCTTTATTTGTATCCATATCAAATAATATATAACTTTTGTAAATATGACCTTTCTGCATTAAACTTCAAATTGTGGACAGATTTGAAGCAGCATCCTAAGCATAAAGCAGAAAATCTTCCTGGGGGTTTAATATGGAAGAAACACCAGGAACCACACCCACTTGGAACACAGGCCTCAGCACTGCAGCTCAGCAATGCATTCTCCTTCCTACGGATCCCAGGCAGGTGAGGCTGTGCTCCCCCTCGACACCCATTACAGTGATTAGACCTCACACCCTCCTGCATGCGCCGAGGCACCCGGCAAACACACACTGCGCTGCCCGCGAAGACAAATCAAGTCCCTCCTCCTCCTCATTTGATTTTTTGCATCTTGAAATCACAACAGGCAGAGCGGCGACAGTTGGCCCCGGGGGCGACACGCACTTTATTACTATAATGAACTTCTATCAGCTGCGCCCCTTCTCACTTTCATATCTTAGCGAGCATCTCCGGAGATCCTGTGTAAAGTGTGCCACGAAGAGCGCCAGGCAGCCATTTAGTGTGCCCGCAATATTCCTCATTATCAGAACACTCCCCTCTTACGAGGGGGGATAATGGGATTTAGGATCTGAAGGTGAGTTAACCCACTCCTCCCCCCCTATTCCGACACGTCTGGGTTATATATATCATGTAATAATAGAACATTCCGGAGCAGCTTTTGTCGGGGGTTAAATAAAGGGATTGGAAGTGGTTGCGTGAAGTCCATTCATACGGCAGCACGGGCCTGCTCGGAGGTGAAACACACAAGCACTTTTCATGTTTTCACTGGACGGCTCCACTTCCTGATTCACTTAGTCCACATGAATGAGTACAATGTGGGTATTTCGTTGGGCTAACCTAAAGTGCTCCTTTATAGTGTCTTTCTTTTCTTTCGGCGCAGGTCTGGGTGACTCATTAAAGCTTGGTATTGTGTCGTTCCTTGACCAATTGTCCATATGGTTTCTTCTTGGCGGGCCTAGCTACTGTTCAGACACACACACACACACACACACACACACACACACACACACACACACACACACACACACACACACACACACACACACACACACACACACACACACACACACACACACACACACACACACACACACACACACACGTTTCACAAGTACCAAAGCTGGAGATATTAAACAAATAAAGCATTATAAGGCTTACCACAATTAAATCATTCTGGAATTACTTTTTTTGAATAAACAGGTATGGGAACTCTCTCCATATTTAATTTGAATTTTCAAGTGTTGTTGTATCTATAGTCTGACATTGCAAGGCCAACATGAACTTGCAGATTATTCTGGTTCCAAGGCTGGTAACTATATTCTGATTTAAAATGTGTACTATTTATTTCAGTTAAAATCACATCGTGTGCATAAATGATCAGCCTCATGAATAAAATAAACGATGCATAAAAAGTATTGCACAATGTTTCCAGTTCTGACATGGTAGCCTAATTGAAGTCCTATCTGTTGCAAAAATAAATATGACGTAACATTTGCAGCTAAACTGTCACCCTAAATGATGCAACACAATGCCAGCATGAGCACAAGTATTGTCATCCGTGAATAGTGAGGACTGCTCATGGAGGAAGCATCATATTTAGTTTAATATCATATAAAAAAAAAGATTATCAACAATCTCAATCCTAAAATAGATGCCTCATTGCAATGTAAATTACATATTGTCGCAAAGGAAACCTGTGTTCTCTATGCGATGTCGAACAAGTGAATTTGTGCAATGTATCAGTGCTCATTTGAAACGCTTTTGTTGGCCTGAATTCCGCTTTCTTCAAGATAGCCTGTCTCTTATCGTCCACTGAATGGTGGCGCCCTCTGCTGCTGGTCGCTTGGAACTGCAAGCTTCCAGTCAGCTCAATGTGGTCCACGACCAAAGCTGTATGAGACCCCTCAAACCAACCCATCTGGAGGCATGATAAGAACAGTGGGTTACAAAAAATCTAAGATCAATTAAAACAATACATAGAACTTGAATGTCAAGTTCTAGGAAGAGCTTAAACGTTAAGTTCTGTTTTTGTCATGATTATGATGCATTATCAGTCACCCCAAATTGTCTTACATACAGATCTGCCTTTTGGCTGAGAACAGGTGTAGTGTATGTTCCTTTAATGTCTGATACCTCTCCTACCCCAGGGACCATATATGAGATCGATTCTGGATTTGGGGAATGGAAAAATGCTTTGCGCTGTCCAGTCGACCAATCACCTGTACTGCAACGTGAGAGACAGCCCATTCAGGTAACAAAATGCAGGAAAGAGAAAGTGAAACTGAAGGCTCCTCAATAGGCTGACACATCAGGGACGTGCACAATGCGCACTGATGTTGCAGGTATGTCTACGTTGACTTCGCTAAAAAATCAATAAAAAAACATTCTAGTATCAAAATAAAACCCAGGAAATACACCAATAAGTAGACTAATTCTGTCTGATATTTATATATTCATGTCCATCTACTATACTGTGTACGGTCCTTGTGTTTTTCAACAGTTCCCGAGAATTTGCATTATGTGGCGCCGAACTTTTATTGTGAAAGACCAGGGAAGTAAGTCCGCGCTGATGCTGAGAAGGAACTCCTCTTCTCCACATTATGGACTGGAACGAAGATAAAAATGTGAGTTATCATCGAGTCGTTATGTTGTATTGACTAAATACGTGGTTTTTTGCAGTGATAAGGTGGATACTGCGTGTCTGCGTGTCTCTGTTTAGCACACTGTGAGCTAGCAGCTAGCTCAGACGCTAGCCGACCTGTGCACCTGAGACGCGCCAGTCAGCATCTTTAACAGGCTCAGAGACTCAAGACACCTCGTATGCATACTTTTACACCCTTTTGTTTTTCTGAAATGACCCATAAACAGCAACAGGGTCGACTTGGTTCGTTTTATGTTTAATTCTTCTACGGTTTGGGTCAAACTCGTTCAACCTGTCATCAACCAGATCAGAACCCCGGAAGTGATTTTCCCTCATGCATCTGTCTGTCCACAGTAGTTCACATAGCTTTATAATCTACTAAAAATTATCTTCTCCTAACCAGTCCCTGGCAGTGATCTGATATTAGGTACATATTAGATAGCCTGCCATTGAATAGGCACAATATAAATTGCATTAGTGTTTTGCAATACCTAGTAAACATGCTTATATTCAGAAACGATTTACTGTTTAGTGTCACATATGAATGAATTAGTGCTCTTTATTTCTTCCAGGGTCACAACCACGGTGGTGAGTGTGGACATAGTCACGGACGGGGTCACTCACACAGTCACGGGCCCAGGATGCCCGGGTATGGCCCACCGTTTCCCGGCATGAATTTCCCTGGACAGTTTGGCAAAAGCTCTGACCCGACCATGATCAACACTGCTCCCCGGTCACACATGGACGAGAGCAGCAACTGGGATATCGTCAAGGCCACACAGTAAGACCAGACCCTGTTCACTTCATAATGTAGATACAGTAGGGCTGAACCTGGTAAAGTATAGATTATTGTGTACAGACTGAACCTGGTAAGGTATAGTGTATTATTTACAGTCGGCACCTGTTTGATCTCAAACTGGCCTTACAGTATGAAGAGATTAAACTATGTCCCCTTCCTATTTCGACTGAAGATTTCAGTGGTAGTTTCTGCCTGCAGAACACCTGTGTTGTTTCTGTGTCTTTGTGAATGAAGCCCAAGAATACTATGAAAGGCTCACTCTTAGCTGACTGTGTGCTTTAACAGGTTACTGTGAGTATAGTGCTGCATACCACAGCTAATTGAAGAGTGAGCCTCATCTACTGAGTAATCTGTGTGAGGGTGCAGCAGGTCAAAGGTCGCCATTGTTCTAAAACTAGAAGAAACAACATGTATTTACAAATGTCAGGTATATTTCCCCTATAAAGAGGTTCTTGTTCGACAAGTCATCATAATTAGGACAAGTGTATTGTATTTGATGCATTTTGAGGTTGAATGAGAGTTGGTTCACTAAACTCTCAGCGGTGAGTGCTTTTAGTTTTTCAACCGAAAAAGAGGATCAACCGAAAAAGACCAATACACTGAATAAGCACTGTTTTAAGATAAGATAAGGTAAGATAAGATATACTTTATTCATCTCAGCAGAGAAATGTAGGTTGTTCCAGAAGCCAGCATACATACACAACACAACACATGTATACATACATATCCCACCTAAACAAAACCATGCACCCACAATACCTAGCCTAGGATAGAAAAAGTGGAATGGATGGAGCAAATTGACGCATGTTCAACGTATTTCACCACAGTAAGCTGTATAGTATATTAGAGTGTCACTTGTCTTCTAAAATAAATAAATAATAATAATCTTTGTACTACTATGACACACTTTTTGTTATTCTCATCAAGTTAAAAATGAACAGTCGGGCGAACGCTAAATAGGCCTCCACTAGTTTCACAGAGACAGCCTTTCAGTTGTGACCTTATGCAAATGAGAGATCAGGTCTGAGGCTTCAACTAATCGAATCACTGAAATATTAACGACGGCTTGGGAGCTCCCTGAGCGATCCCGTTTTCAGGGTGCGATTGATGATGGCTTTTGAATCCTCTCATGTATGCACGCATCTTTCAGGTTCTATACAATCGGTGATCGATTGAAGTGCTTTCCACCTGCTACTTGAAACAGGCCCAAGGCGTGGCAGCTCATGGCCTGTGTTTGTTCTAGGTTTGGCGTGTTGGATCGCTGTAAGGAGCTGGTGGAGGCAGGATATGACGTCAGACAGCCGGATAAGGAGAACGTCACCCTCCTGCACTGGGCTGCCATCAATAACCGCTCAGACCTGGTCAAGTAAGATAAGGGGAAATATGAGTGATTAATATACTCTTATAGTAATTGCTGCACTTCTCATCAACGTGGATGTAATGTCATTCTAAAATTGCTTCAACGTTCATGTCCTTTAGACCTCAGTCTCACACTACTCAGTTATTGTTAATAATACAGTTGATTCAAATGTTAACTTCCGTTAAAGTCTAGACTAAAAGGTTAATCTACAAGTCTGCAGCATCATTTAAATGCAAAACGATAACTACAGAAATACAATAAAGCACTGACCTTTCGCCTCACCAACACTGATGCACCACAGAACAAATGACCACCACCTAGGGACCGCTAGAATACACCTGCGCACCGAAGGCAGAGGAAACCTCCATAGTAACGGTTGGAAAAGGTCATACCGTGGACGGTGACCCATTCCTCTTCTGTATCCTTCTCTTTTTGTGGCAGGTACTACATGTCTAAGGGTGCCATCGTGGACCAGCTGGGTGGGGACCTGAGCTCTACCCCTCTCCAGTGGGCCATCAGGTGAATATTAACAGGATACGGCGAGTGGCTCGTGGGTAATAGGTTGTGTTTGCTCCCTTTTGTTTGGTGTTGCAGTAATCTTGACGGCACACAAAATACACATGCAAAACGTTATTATATGTATATATATATATTAGGCCTTAGCAAGCTAACACGTTAATTACACGTTGCGTTACAACGCAATCTTATTTTAAAGCGATTAATACAAATTGGACGCATTAACACGCGTTCTCTTTTCTTTCTTTTTATTACTTTGATTTTGAAAGGTTTTTCCCAAGGAATGTCAACATTCATATCAGAAATTATTTTTGTTTTTAGTTCCACTTACTTACTTTACATTCAATACATTCAATGAGTGCCTGATTACAATTGCAGTAAGTGACAGTCTGTTTACAATTCCTAAATCTCTTTCTGTGTTCCATAAGTTTTAGTCTAGTTCTAAAACTTATGGAACACAGAAAGGTCTAGTTCTTGCTTGTTAAGTAAATTTGGTGTGAATGATAATGTGTCATTCTATTTAATAATATAATTTTAAAAGTGTGATTAATCGCGAGTTAACTCACCAATACTATGCGATTAATCGCGATTAAAACTTTTACTCTTTGCCTAGCCCTATTATAGCCCCATATATATATATATATATATATATATATATATATATATATATATATATATATATATATATATATATGTATATATATATATATATATATTAGAGCTGTCAAGCGATTAAAATATTTAATCGTGATTAATCGCATTAATGTCATAGTTAACTCTAATTAATCGCGATTAATCACAAATTATTTTTCTATGCTAAATATCCCTTGATTTTTTTGTCCCATAATTCTTCTCATTTTAATTCTCTTATCAACATGGTGAAGTGCATCGGCTTGCCTTGTGCAAATGATTTTTTATTGATAACAACATTGGCATATACACTGATCAAAACAGGACGATACAAAAAAAGAGCCTATAGTGCAATTAAACGACTGCTTTGAACAAATGTCATTTGAACATAGCAGTCAGGCTTCTGCTTCTTTGTTTTGAGCCAAAGAATTTTTTTTTTTTTTTTTTTTTATAAAATAATTGCGTTAATCGCGCGATAAAAATTTAACACCGTTAAATTTGGTTTGCGATAACGCCGTTAATAACGCGTTTAACTGACACCTCATATATATATATATATATATATTTCCCGCTGTAGTTTATTCCCCAGAAGAACCTGGATGTGATATTTGCATTACATGCAACGGTTTTTGACAGTCCATGTACCTAATATCAGATCACTGCCAGGGAGAAGATAAGTATTAGTAGATTATAAAGCTACTATTGTGGACCGACAGGTGCAATAGGGAACATCACATCTGGGTTCTGCAGGGGCCTCAAACGTCGACACAACAGGTCGAACGAGTTTGACCTAAACCGTTGACTAATTAAACATAGAACGAGTAAAGTCGACGTGCAGCTGTTTATGGGTTAATACAGAGGACAAAGGTTGTAAAAGGATCTCTGTGAAGGGCCTTTGGTCTCTGAGCCCGTTAAAGAGGCGGACTGGTGCACCTCAGGTAGACTGGTCGGCTGATAGGAAATCTGTGTGTTTAAAGGAGAGATCCGGTGTAAAATGGATCTGGGATATATTTAATATGATGACGAGTTGGAATGTTCGTTTGGGAGCAAAAAAAAAGCGCATGTAGACGCATTCTTAAGTTGGCTGTTTTTAGCCGATTCTACCAAAACGCTATAAACTTGGAACGATGGGGGCATGTGTTAGAATCGTTAGCGTTTTGGTAGAATCGGCCCAAAAAAGCCAACTTAAGATTTCACATTCCAACTCGTTATCACACTAAACATATCCCAGATCCATTTGACACCGGAGTTCTCCTTTAAAGTTCGGTCTCCTAACCAGCGGCGCTTGTCTCCAGGCAGGGCCACCTCCCCATGGTGATCGAGCTGCTGAGACACGGGGCGGATCCTTCCATCGCCGACGGAGAGGGCTACCGCAGCCTGCACCTGGCCATCCTCTACCAGCACCTGGCCGTCGCAGCCTATCTCATGGCCAAGGGGCAGGTCTGTCCCCCACGTCTCTCTGTTACGCTCGGGAATGGGTTAACCTAGCAACTGTTGGTGCTTCTTGTTTCTATGAATATCCTTACTGTACCGACAGTGATACGTTGTTTCTGCTAAATGCCCTAAATGTAAATGTTAAAGCTCTCTCAAACGCTTTTATCATAAATATTCACTCTCTGATGCCGACTCTGTGTATTTGTTGTGGAGCCTCTTTCTCATGCTCTGCTTCTTTTTTTATATTTCAGGAAGTCGACAGTCCCGACTGCAACGGACAAACGCCCCTGATGTTGGCAGCCCAGAAGATCATCGGGTAAACCCCCCACCCCTGCACTTCTTTAGAACACGCTCGTGCTCTGGTGCTCGGCACTTGGTTCTATGCCCGTCCTTCCTGTACCGACCGACATGTCTGGTTGTTTCTCTTCTTCTGACAAATGCCCTTATTGGAAGTGGCTTTGGATAAAAGCGTCTGCTAAATGTAAATGTATTTTATGCCAGTCATTTCCTTCTGGCATCTCAAAGTTTTTCTGACTTAATCGATGGGAAGGCATGTGTGTGCAAATTGCTGTTATCGATCTGATGAAAAACAGTCTCTCTCTCTCTCTCTCTCTCTCTCTCTCTCTCTCTCTCTCTCTCTCTCTCTCTCTCTCTCTCTCTCTCTCTCTCTCTCTCTCTCTCTCTCTCTCTCTCTCTCTCTCTCTCTCTCTCTCTCTCTCTCTCTCTCTCTGTGTGTGTGTCTCTGTGTCTGTGTGTTTGCCTCTGTGTGTGTTTGCCTATCTCTCTGTCGTCCTCTCTCTCTATCTCTATTTTCAATTCAAATTAAAAAAGCTTTATTGGCATGGGAAATAAACAATTTTCATTGCCAAAGCAGGTGAACGATAAAGAGGTTAAGGTGTAAAACGTTAAATACAAAATATCTATAAATATCAGATATTATACCAAGTACTATAAAAAGTAAGATGTGGGATATTCTCTACAGATACACAGTATTTACAATATGTAGGATTTGTGCGAAAGTGCAATTATTATCTCTATCCCCCCGCAGGCCGGAGCCCACCAACTTCCTGATCAAGAACAACGCGTCCCTGAGCAGCGTGGACAAGGTGAACCGGAACACGGCGCTGCACTGCGCCGTGCTGGCGGGGAACGTAGACGCCGCCGACGTGCTGCTGGAGGCCGGCGCCAGCGTGGACGCCGAGAACATCAACGTGAGTCCCTCTCTCAACGCCGCTGTCCCCCCGTCCCCCTGTCCCCCCGTCCCCGCACGCCCTTCAGACACATCTTAGAGAGAGAGAGAGGGAGGGACAGAGATATTTCCCGCTGTAGTTTATTCCCCAGCAGTTCCTGGAAGTGATGTTTGCATGCTAAACGTTTTTTGACGGTACATGTATGTACTTTTCAGATCACTGCCAGGGACTGGGTAGGAGAAGATAAGTTTTAGTCGATTATAAAGCTACTATTGTGGACCGACAGCTGCACTAGGGAACATCACTTCTGGGTTCTGCAGGGGCCTCAAACCTCGACCCGACAGGTCGAACGAGTTTGACCCAAACCATTGACGAATTAAACTTAGAACGAGTAAAGTCGACCGTGCTGCTGTTTATGGGTCAATACAGAGGACAAAGGGTGTAAAAGGATCTCTGTGAAGGGCCTTTGGTCTCTGAGCCCGTTAAAGAGGCGGACTGGTCGGCTAATAGGAGGGATTGGGTTTGGGTTTGGTGTCATGTTCTCCGTGATGTACCCGGGCTGCGGTGCTGAACCCCCGTGCCCTCGCTGTGCGCGTGTCCCCTCTCTGCCCTCCCCCAGGGCCACACGCCCATCGACCTGGCCCGCCAGGTCCACAGCCCCCTGCTGGTCCAGATGCTGGACCACGTCAAGCAGGAGAGGATCCGCTCCAACTCGCGCTGTGTGCGCATGCTCAGCAAGTACAGGGTGAGGCGGGGGCAGACCTCATCGCCACAACACCACCACCACAGCCCCTGCATATTTATTAATATTATATATATTTATTTGTGCATTTATGTTTTTTTTCATGCTAAGGGAGTTTTTTCTTGCCCTCTAGGGGGCTAGGGTCAGGGGATGTCATAAATATACGTACCGAAAAGCCCTTTGAGACTGTCCGAGTGATTAAGTGCTATACAAATTGAATGGAATAGAATGGGACATCCAAATGTCTGATGTTGAATTGGGATTCTGCCGTGCTGTCATCGAACTCGAAATGAGATCGGATTAGAGGACGAGGTTTTGGACGCTGACGTTCCTGTGTCCCTGTCCTGCCAGTCGTTCATGCAGTTGGTGTTCTGCGTGGGGCTGTTGGGGTGCGTGGGGGCGATCGCCGACCTGAACACGGACTCGTGGCTGCTGAAGGGAGCTCTGCTGGCGGGCCTCATTGGCGCAGTCAACCTCATGTGCAGGTGAGAGGACCTCAGTGTTTCAAGATATCGTTAACCTCGTAGCGTTATTGCCTATGCCATATTTTGGCCAAATTGTTCATTGTTAATTCAGCCCTAATGTAGTGCTCCCTCTGGTGTAATTCCGATGTACTGCATTCAGAATCAGAATCAGTTACTTTGAATAAATCTTATTGTACAAGTACTGAAGGGTAAAATGCTCAGGCTTTGTTCCTCAACAGCCACATAGCAGCAACAATACAAGATAAAGTGAATACAAATAAGTACAAACATGTAAAAATAAGTAGTAGCAACAATAGATCACAATAATAAAAATAGAATAAAGCCCGAGATTTATTATATAGCGCAAATGTGTGCCTTGCACACTCCAAATGCAGAAACACGGGTAGTGGAACGCTCTCCATTAAATCCAAGTGTTATTTGCGCCTGCTCAGGAAGCTGCCCAACTCGGCCTTCTCGGCTGGTTTACCGCCTGCTGCCCTCCTCGCCTCCATCTTCTGGTTCCTGGTCACCTGGTTCCTGTGGTTCCTTCCAGATATCCTTCCACCACGGACTACTTCTTCAGTCCCCCCCCTCGAAGCGACATGACACCAAACACATTAGATGTACCGTTGTACGCTCGCAATCGTCTCGCTAAACGAAACCGATTTATTTTAAAGATGAGCTTATGGTAAATGGTAAACGGACTGCGTTTATACAGCGCTTTTCTAACCGGTGGCCACTCAAAGCACTTACTACAATATCGCCATTCACGCCCCGACGGCGGTGTCAGCCACGCAAGGCGACAACCAGCTCGTCGGGAGCAGTCAGGGCGAGGTGCCTTGCTCAGGGACACCTCGACGCACCCTCAACCTTTTAAACGTCAAGTCGTTGTTGGTGGAGGTTTCTCCTTGACCTGGAGTCACATGGCGCCAGCGCCACGGTCCAGGCCCTCTTCACGCTGAACACGGCCTCCCTGCTCTACTTCTACCTCCGCACCTGCAGGACAGACCCGGGCGTGGTCCGCGCTACCGAGGAGGAGAAGAAAATGGTAGGCTCCTTGTTAGGATAGGCTTTGGTTCTTCCTCTTGTTCTCCTTCTTCCTGTTTTTCTTGTTCTTCTTTGTCCTGTTGTTCTTGTTGTTCTTCTTTGTCCTGTTGTTCTTTTTCTTATTTTTTTTTATTGATCTTGTTGTTCTTCTTGTTCTTCGTCTTCATCTCCATGCACAAATCTGAGGGGTTATGTATTTTGTTTCTCCACGCGGGCAGAATGTGCTGATGTTGGCTGAGGCCGGTTTTCTGGACCCGAGGATCTTCTGCACCTCCTGTATGGTGAGTCTTCACAAACCTTCGCAGCAACTCATTTACTCTTCAATAGCTTCATTCAAACGTGTATTTCTTAGGGTGCATCCGAATACTAAGTATATACTATTTCTGTTCAGTGTCTACTACTTGACCCTTAATAGAGCACATTCTACAGCTATGCGTAGAACGCCTCAGAATGCTTCCAAACACCACCAAAACGCCCCCGGATGTTTGGAGATCACCGTATTTCCCCTCTGTGCGCTTCAGACCAGATGCCGGCAAAATCAAAGTCACCCGCGATAATTTACCGATTTCCTTTTCTTCTTTTTTTTCACCGCTGCGTTCTTCTTCTTCGGATACCACTCCGGGTGAATTGTGGGATAGCGTAGTGACCTACCGTTTGTATACTGTGGCGGTAGTACGCATTCGGAAACTTTTTGCCTACTACACACAATGCGTACTGAGCATTCAGACGCGCTATATTTGTGACGTACTACAAAATGCCTCAAGTATGAGTATTCGGATGCAGCCTTAGACTTTAAAATGGCACTTTTCTACCCCGAAACAAAATGTCTGCCTTTTATTTCCCCTTCCTTCCAGATTAAGAAGCCCATGAGAGCCAACCACTGCTTCAGCTGTGACGCTTGCGTGGCCAAGCAGGACCATCACTCCATATGGACCAACAACTGCATAGGTGGGAGAGCCCCCTCCTCCACACAGGTGTCCCCCCTAGTGCCTGTCTAGAACGCTCCGGGTCCTAACGTCTCCCACTCCGCCCCCCCCCCCCCCAGGTGCACGGAACCACCGGTTCTTCGTCCTGTTCGTGGCGGCCATGGTGGCGATGGGAGCCTGGGTGTTCTACGGCTGTCTCACGTGTAAGTGTCCGTCCCCTCTGCAGTGGTGCACAGTGTGCCCAGTGGTTTCCAGCCGGTGGGCGTCGAGGCAAAGCTAGAGGGAAGGGCTCGGAAGTCATTTCTGCTAACAGTATTTGATTTGATTGAAATTTATTTCGAACATGTAAAAGAAAACAAAAAATATGTATCATACAGAAATGAATGATGTTAAACAAAATAGAAAGCATAATTAGTTACATAAATGATAAATACTTGATAATTGTAACATGTTCCAAAAGGAGTGGGAAGAAGTTTACACTTATTTATGCCCACCCCTTCTCCGTAACTCATTGAAATTAAGATTCCTTAGTCATAATAATAATAATAATTATTAACATTTTCATTTATTATTTATAAATATATATATATATTATATATTATATATTATTTTTTAACGTATCCAAACATATCATTTTTTTTTTAATAAAATGTATAACTTATATGTTCATATCATATATATGTATACAGTATAATTAGTACTGGTTATGCTGGGCTTCGTTTCAATACGTGTTCTTGGCAAATAGTTAGATTTGGCGTTCAAAATTGTATGAGCATGTTTGGCGATCTATGGTGTGTGTGTGAAATATTTTGAAAATATCCAATAAAACATCCCCCCAACAAGGTGGGATATTATGTGTCCTCATTTCCTCCAACTTCCCAAAACGAAGAATTTGTGCCTTGAATTTCTGGTTGGGTTTGTTGGAGAACCACCCAGTTGGTGCAGATGTGCTTCCTTTTGACTGTGTGTGTGTGTCTCTGTGTCTTGCGTCTCCAGACTGGTCCAAGCACTGCTCGCTGAACTACCAGGAGCAGGGCGTGTGGGGCGTGCTGACAGCCCTGGTGAGCTGCTCTCCCTGGGTGCTCATCGTCTTCTGCATGGCCTTCTACCACACGGCCTGGACCTCCGTCATCCTGCTGCTGCAGCTCCACCAGGTCTGTGTGTCCGGTGTCCCGCCCCCTTCAGGGCTCCCCGTATCCCCCATGGTGGCTACTAAAGCTGCCCCCCCCAACCCCTTTACCTTATCAGCTGGGCAAGGGTGTACTTCAGCTGTTGGCATAAGAAATCTCCATTAACGTGTATGTGTGTGTGTGTGTGTGTGTGTGTGTGTGTGTGTGTGTGTGTGTGTGTGTGTGTGTGTGTGTGCGCGGGCGTGACTCGCGTGCGTGCGTGCGTGCCTGACTCGCGTGCGTGCGTGCGTGCTTAAGACTATTTCTTTGCGAGACCATGGGGTACTTCCCACTGTTGTGATCTTCAACCAGTTTTCCCACATTGGTTGCCAGCACCCAAAGGAGAGTTGAAGCTTTTGTCGTTGATTTGTTATTTTTGTGTTTGTATTTCACCAGATCGCGTTCCTGGGCCTGACCACGGCAGAGAGAATCAACCTGATGCACCACCAGAAAAAGCACCCCAAGTCCTCCATGAGACAGAACCCTTACAAGTAAGCTCCGTCGCGCCACCTGATCCTCCTGGTCCCTTTTAAGCAATGGTTCTCAAAGTGCGGCCCGCAGAAACATTCCTGGCGGCCCGCAATGACATGCAGATGTAAATAAAAAATAATAATAATATAAAGAGAAATCTCGACTCTCTCTAGCTTTGAATTAAATCCTTTTACATTTGTTTGTTTTAATCCGACTGTACATTACTTTGAAAGGATGAACCTCAATTTCGTGATTTAGACCTCACTTGACCTCTCTCCCAGAGATCCACGGTGCAATGTTTTTTTTCACCGCTGGTATGCTGACAGCGTTTCCCGCCAGTTTTTTTTTTCCTTTGGTGTCCCTCAGTCAAATGTTGGGTTCCTAAATTGGCCCTCAGCTGTCAAAACTTTGAGAACCCCTGCTTTTAAGGATCTGTTTAAATAGTAAATGGACTGCATTTACTCAGCGCTCCTCTAACCAGGGCCACTGGTTAGAAAAGCGCTTTACAATACTGCCTAACATTCACCCGTTCATGCACACATTCACACACCGGCGGCGGTGTCAGCCACACAAGGCGACAGCCAGCTCGTCGGGAGCAGTCAGGGTGAGGCGTCTCGCTCAGGGACAGCTCGACACTCAGCTAGGAGGAGCCGGGGATCGAACCCGCAACCTTCGGACTACCAGCCAAGCCGCTCTACGCCCTGAGCCAGATGCTGCCCATGGTCCCTAACATCTCTGCTCCCCGTCCTCCACAGCATGGGCATCGTGAGGAACCTGGCCTCCTTCTTCCAGCTGCGCTGCTGCGGCCTCTTCAAGCCCCCCGTCACAGACTGGACCCAGCAGGGCCCGTTTGGCCGCGACCTGGCGCGCTTCGGGCCCCCCGATACGGTTTGAGAGGCCCCCCAACACGTCCCAGCCTTCCCTGGGGAGGGGGGGGACAGGACTGTGGGAGCTAGACCGGGAGCACACTGCTAATTTATATACAGTATAGAGAAGGACATACAGTGATATAAACGAAATACGTGCTTTTGAGTCTTTCCCGTCGGGAGGAACCACTGTTAAGGGAGAAGGCACAAGT
Source organism: Gadus morhua (assembly GCF_902167405.1). NCBI lineage: Eukaryota > Metazoa > Chordata > Actinopteri > Gadiformes > Gadidae > Gadus > Gadus morhua. The sequence continues at coordinate 3,993,157 of NC_044061.1, read as the reverse complement.
AGGAGCCCTCGTTTTATTCCAAGTCGCTTTTCCAGTCTCTCTTTCTACAGAATGCCGTTGCCTTATACTTGACTTATGCTAGAGGTGAGGGAGGAACCGTTTTTCCGTTGGATGAAGTGAAGGGTCCGCCTTTAGTGGCCTAGCTTATGTTTGAAGTTTCTATTTGTTTTGTTTTTTATATAAAATATATGTACAAAATAAGTCAGCCTATTTTTCTATCGTTGTTTACGAAATATCGATCTTTTAAAATGTACATTTGCAAAACTTTTGTAAGAGACGCATGTGTTTGTTATTGAATGACCACTACGGTGAAAAGATTTGAGGTCTTTTTTTATCTTCTATTTGACCGGCTCTATAAAGGAAACTCAATGTCTGTTGCTCTCAAAACCGGTGTCCTTGACACCCTACATTTTTCCTTTATCCATTGGTCATTCTTGCCGTGCCGAGGCAGACCTGGCCAAGTTGATTTTCATTTCCATTCCCAGTTCAAACGCAACCGAGGTGCGTTTGAACTGGGAATAGAAACGCAAATGGAAATCTCTGGAGTCAATCCTCGCACGACCCGCAGCCGAAGAGAGTTGTGTTGACGTCAGCCCTGGTGTCTGTTCGGAGCGAGAATTTATCCCTCAAATTGTAGGAACATAGACCGATAAAATTACAATAATTGCGTTTGTGTATGCAACGCATCGCCATGCACGCAAAGTATGTCTAGAGTTCTCAACGCCTGAATCGATATAATTCATTATTCCTATAACTGTGTATGCCTAATTAAAAATGGTAAGGATGGAAGTGAGCTCCATGATTTTAGTTTGACAATATCCGCTTGCAAAGCAAAGTAGTACATCGAAAAATGACAATTTTTCACATTATCAGAATGCTTCACGCCTAAAATATACAGTTGTGTTTTAAAGGTCCTCATTGGAGTCTTGTTATTAGTTCACTCTACATTACAGCGTCTTTCAGACGGACTTTACCCTACAGCGCCCTCTCTTGGCAGTTTAACGTTATGAATGGGAGAAGTTAAATGACGGAAATGTTCCAGAGATGTTACTTGGTTTTGGCAGTTTTATCCCTGTTCCAACTCAAACATGACCCCATGCAATGAACGTTTATGTACCATCAGGTCATTGCACTGGAATTAATAAATCACTCTTTGCTTCTCATTTCGCAATTATTTATATTTGAAATGTAAATATTACATCAGAATATACCAAAGGATTGTAAAGGTTTCGTTATACTAACAGTTTAGAGTAAATAAAGTACATAAAATAAACACATTATTTTTTGCTTACTTAAACATTTTTGGCCTTGATATATTTTGTGTGCGTGTGTCAACATTTGTCGGTTTTATTTTTTCTATAATGTATTTCAAATCTCGGGTTAGTCTCTATCAGCAGAGATAGATACACTGAGAAACATACCAAACCAATATAGAAGACACATTTCTTAAACCCAGGACTGATTAAAAAAACATAAAGAATGTTTTATTCATTACATCAAATAAAACTGTGGTAATAAAAAAGTAGATAATTCCAGAATCTACATTGGAAACACAATTTGAATGTGTTCTTCGTTGCTTTGTAGAGTAAATAGGTTGCTATCTTTATTTGTTGCGTTGTCATTTGAATGCCTTGATTGAGTAGTTGAAGGTAACGGCTTAATTAAATGATAGAAACATTCCAATCCTTTTCTGGATGGCTGCCCAGACTTAATTGGAAAAGATTAACTCTGGGTATGTGTTCAGTTCACTTGCCTTGTTAAGTCTAATTACTAACGCAAGATTATTCCCAAAGGAAAACCGCAAACAATACAAACACTCGTTATTCATTTCAACATAATGAGGCAACTTTAATTGTTTTGTTTTGGAAAGCAGCAATTAAATGATTAAATGAAATGTTAAAAAAAAAGAAATCAAAAGTGAACTGCTCTAAACAACAATGCATGTTGATGTTCTTAAAGGGGTCTTTCCTCTATCATGGCAGCATTCCCCAGCCCGAATCCTTTGGGCCCAAAGTGTTTAGCGTAGCACACTGCGGAGACAATGAGAACAACACACAAAAAATAATCATAAACCATGTTCAACAATTATCACATCTTTGTGTCATAACACTTGGTTGAAAGGCAACGATATAACACTTGAATGTCTACTTTGTACAAGTGCTTTGTGTGTTTGATGCTTGAATTGTCGTGTGTGCGTGCGGACACACACACACACACACACACACACACACACACACACACACACACACACACACACACACACACACACACACACACACACACACACACCTTTACAGTAGAGCTCTCCGTCCTTATCGGTCACTGTGGTAGACTCCAAACTCTTCCCACACAAGGCACAGCGGAAACAGGTTTTATGCCAAGGCTGCACAGACAAAGAATAAGCGACCGTGATTCAAAATGGCGTCTCTTAACTCTCGTCCCAGGGAGTATCGGTGTGAAAAGTGTAGCCTCAGCCTGGGTAAAGAGCAGGACTGTGTTCTGCTCACCTTCCCCGCTCCCATGATCTTCTCTGCTGCGAACACGGCCTTGGAACACCGAGGGCATTGGTCGGAGCTGCCAAACTTCTGCGCAAATTTGCTGGGGTTTGTGCTTGTGCTTGTGTTTGGTGGTCTCTGTTTGGCGCCACTGAAACGACGCAGCAAATCATCCAGTATTTGTAATATTTGAAGGAATCAGGATTAGGCCTGCACGATACATTTTTATATAATCGCAATCTCGATTCGCCCCTGTGTGGATTTAAGTGTTAAATTACTTTTCTTTTTATTTTACAGGTGTGTGGAGTTGGTTCAGTAGTTATAAAAAGGCCAGCAATTAAAGACAATGTGCTGCTATATGTACAAAATAAATCAATCTGTTTTTGATACTGCACTTTAATCCGTTATAAAGGTCAATATGAAACGCAACGTGCTATGTTTGGTGCGGCCATTTTTTTTTTGTCATGGTTAATGTGTGTAATAAGAAATTACATTTCGTGAGAAAGATATCGTGGCAGAGAATCATGACATCAATTCTAAGCTAAAAAAATCGTGATTCATATTTTCCACCGAATCGTGCAGGCCTAATCAGGATTAATATTTAGTCAGGCAAAGAACCCCAACACCTACTCTTTAGGATCCAGATCCAGATCCTTCCTGGGGGGGTCTGAACTCAGCGCTCCGGCCCCCCCTCCATAGCCGTAGCCTTTTGGCCCGTACTTCTTGCCGTAGCAGGACTTGCAGTAGATCTCCGACTCGTGTGCTGCGACCGTTGTACTGTCCAGTCCTTTCCTGCAGGTCACTGGGTGAAGTTCACACAGTGTAAACAAAACTAACGCATGAAAGATAATAATAACCTCGATCTCCAACCCCAGCCATGTACTCTTTGTCAGTCGTCATGGCAGTCCGTGCCTTGTGTTTCTATTTTAAGGTGATGAGAAGAGGGTTTGGTGTTCAGGGGAGGCCCATAGTTCCCTGTGGTACCATCAACTCATCAGCAGGTATAAGTCTGAAAGGGTGGATCAAAAAAATACAGTTGGTGAGGTTGCCTATTATGGTGTCGGTCGCCTGAGCTCTTCCACCTTCTTCGGCTGTGGCTGCTGCCTCTCCTTTACCCATCAGCTGCCCCTGAGCTTCCTATGAAGGCCCCTGGGTCTACTGGCCCCACTGTGGCCCTCATCGCGTCACCGCGGTGTGTGCTACTGTCAGGGCTCTACTCACTGCAGATGAAGCAGGTCTTATGGAAGCTCCGTCCGTTGCACTGGATCTCCTCTGCGTGGTACGCAGTCTTCTCACAGGCAGAGCACTTGGCTCCTCCACCCCAGTTTGGCATCCTGGGAACGGGAGGGACGGGTTCAGAGAACCACACACGATGGTTCGAGTGGGACGACGACGCGTAGCGTTAACTAAAGAATGTCCGAAAGGACAAAAGAATGTCCTTTCAGACATTCTTTTATCCAACGTGAAGAATTGATCAAGGTTTAACAGGTTTCACTTGGCAACTAATCGTTTTCTATAGATCTGAAGATGTATCCTTGTTTTTGGATTGACAAAAGCAGCACATCTTGTTATGTAAAGACAAAAAGTGCCTTACAATCATCACTGCTTGCGTATAAATACATATTAGCGATATGACACCTCAACACTGGTATGTAACCCTTTTAATAAAATGAGGGAGAGTCTCACCTTGAGTTCTGTCGTGTAGCGTCCTCTGATACTGGCAGGACGGACTCCCACAGGCTGGGTTAAATACTGACCAGTTCCCCCACCAAGCATCTCTACTGTCCAGACAAATCCCCCCTCCTAAAATAACCGGTGACGCCTCAAAGCCCCCGTGGACCACTCAACGGCCGCGCCATTCCCCCCCTCGCTGGTCATGGACTCACTCAGACAATGGAAACGAGGTTATCAGAGAGGTCTGACACATGCCGAGTGGAATGGAAGTGGAGCTATAGGCTGGCCCACTACAGGAAGGAGGGCGTGGATGTATGCATCTGCTGTTCTATCAAGCAACTTGACAGAACATACCCTGGTTGATGTATGGTACCCAAATAGGGGTGACACAAAAAGGCCACCAGTCACTTTCACAGTATTCTTTTTTATTTATTTTCATTTTCCACTTTAGAATGACATTGGCAATGGAAAGTCGACATTTTATAAATTAAAAATGTAAAATGCCTGATTTATCTCACAACAGGCATGTATAATTCTCATTCTATGGTTAAAGTTAACCTGTACAATGTGCAAAAACAGTAATCTTACTAGTTTTTACTGAGGAAAAAAACAAATATCTACAATACTTTTGACTGAAGTACACTACCTAAATGTGCTTCAGTCAATCATTTGTTCATTTGGAGACGTCTTTTTTTGAAATGGGACACAGGTTACATTTAATGCTAATCAATTCAGACATCCCACTCATATTTTACAATCATGCAACAATACTTTTTTTTTTTTTCACCCAACAACCAATCGACATCACAAACAATCAACAACTACCCAGCAAGCACCGTTTGGTTAAACCCTTTTGAGATACAGCATCCATAGTGAAACTCGGTAAACGCGTTATACAGGGGGGGGTCCTGTATCATGACAGCAACATGTATGGCATAGTGTAGAACGGCGTGAGCACCACTCGCTCGATCTCTGGCCATGTGCTCCACGTCATCATATTTCTGAAGCAGCGGTGGGACGAGAAGTGACGGCCGAGACAGAGCAGAGAACTGTGTACCGTCGCCCCGCGTAAAGACATGAGAGAATGATTAAAAGGGGTGTGATTAGCCGTTACAAGCCGTTTTAAGCCCTGGCCTTCCCTGTGCCCTTGTGACATCACTATCGTGCGTGCCCACCTAGATGTACTGTATGCTGGATAGTCTACCAGCCTACCCAGTGGACCGTGTTGCTGATCTAACCAGTATAAATCTCGGCGGACACGCACACTAGTGATGTCACCAGGGCACAGGGAAAGGCAGCCATTACAAGGCTGCTTGTAATGACATGATATCACCCCTTTTGTAGAAAACGTACTGGACTTGAAATAAAACGTTAGAAATGTGACCTACAGGTCGGTTGGCACGGTAACCACAGAAGTGAGAGGTGGGGGGGGGTGGGGGGAGGAGCTGGGAGGCGGTCGGGTTAAGGCGGAGAGTCCTGCGTGCTGACGTCCAGTTTCCTCTGGGTGGCGCTGGCGGGGGCGTGCCCGCCGTGCGTTGCCATGGCAGCGAGGGGGGAGAGAGGACCCGGGGTGTGGAAGAAGCTGTGCTGAGGTTGCCCCGCCCCTTTGGGTGTGGTCATCATGGGCTGAAACAAGAGCAAGGAAAGAAAACTATTGATATAGACGTAAATCTAACTAAGCAGTGCGTTTCGGTGGTGTGGCTCGCTTTAGGAACGGTTATTCTAAGGCCTACGTTACGCCCACGAGAAAATTATGATGATAATCTAACCAAGCACAATCTTTGAACAACACAGAAGCATCGCTTATATACAGCTGTTGATTGGTCGACGAGGGTGTGTAACCGAAGGCGGTGTGGCTCAGCGATGCAGTCGTGTCCTTCCGACAAACAACGTATTACCTCTCACCTGCCCCCTGTGTTACATTTACAATGAGGGCGTTTAGCTTTTATCCAAAGCGACTTACTTAGTGCATTTGTCAGAAGATAGAAACAACAGTATATCGCTGTTGGTACAGTACAGCTGTTCATAGAACCAAGCACTAACAATCGATAGGTTTAGCCATTCCCTGTATACAACAAAGAGAGCTAGGCTAAGATGCTTCACAACGCTAATTCCAATTTTTAAGTGCCAACACGGTGCAACATACATGAATGGCGTACATTAAAGGGCAATTCGGGTGTAAAATGGATCTGGGATATGTTTAATATGATAACGAGTTGGATTTTTAGTTTGGGAGCAAATAAAGCGAGTATCGACGCATTCTTAAGTTGGTTGTTTTTAGCCGATTCTACCGAAACGCTATCAACTTGGTGGCATTTGTTATGGTAAAAACTAAATCGCTACTTTCAACCACTTAAAAAGGCTAGAAGTAGCCCGACACTTCTTTGGTAGTATAATAAGGGTCCTAACATATAAAACGAGGCATTGATAACTTTATAAGTGTACAGATTGTTTATTAAGAAGGACATTTTATACACACACCATCAGTAGTTCACCCGTCGGCGCCATCTTGTCTTTAAGACCCGATAAGTAGATCGGCGAACAGTGTTCGCCGATCTACCCATCGAGTGTACCATCCCAACCCGTCATCATATTAAACACATCCCAGATCCATTTGACCCCGGCGTTGTCCTTTAAGTGCCAGGACGTACAACATGTTAGGAGAGATAGGGGTGGGGGGGGTCTCACCTGCTGCACGCTGATGAAGGTGAGGGGCTGGCCCGGGCCGGCCTGCTGGAGCGGCGTGGACGACAGGGGCTTGACGAACAGCACGCCCCCCCTCTGATGCACGCCCAGCAGCGGGCTGGCCCCGGGGCCGGGCCCCCGCTCGGGCGTCTGGTGCTGCTGCTGGGCCCCGGCCGAGCCGGGCCCTGCCGAGATGAGGCCCAGGTTCTGCAGGGTGAAGTTGAAGATGGCGGGGCTGGGGCCGGGGCTCTGCATGTGGGCCCTGTAGGCCGGGGCGGTCTGCGGGGACAGGCCCGCGGGCCGGGGCCGGGGGAGGCCGGTGGGCGTGATCTCCAGGGCGTGGGGGGGGCGGGAGCCTGGGAGGGGCGGAGGGAGAGGGGAACGCGTTAACCACAGAGGGTATGGAAAGATGGGTTCACTTAGGCCCAATCCCATTTCTACCCCTTACCCCTCCCCCTTGTTTTGAAGGGGGAAGGGCTTTAGGCCCAATCCCATTTCTACCCCTTACCCCTTCCCCTTCAAAACAAGGGGGAGGGGTAAGGGGTAGAAATGGGATTGTATGTACTTATTGTATGTTGTACGTCCTTGCACTTAAAAATAGTACTTAAAAAGGTCCCATGACATACCACCAGGTTTAAGTGTGATTAGCCGGTACGAGCCGTTTTGAAAATCTGTCCCACTTGTGTTGTCATAAGATTTTCAAAACGGCGCGTAACGGCTAATCACACTCACACCTGGTGGCATGTCCTGGGGACCTTTAACGTTGTGTAGCATCTTATCCTAGCTATCTTTGTTGTAACCGGGGAATGGGTTATCCTAGTGCCAAGTTAGTCCTTGGCACTTTGTTCGATGAACATCCTTTCTGAACCCACAGCGATATATATCGTTTCACTTTCTTTTTGTGTACTTGTACTTATTGTAAGTTGCTTTGGATAAAAGGGTCTGATTAAATACCCTAAATGTTAATGTAAATGTTAACAGACAGCAGCCGTGTTGACGCAGCCATTATTTACTTGGAGCTAAATTCAGATTTCTATATTTATAGCAGAATAACGTTCTTATGACTCACCGGCGGTGGGGGTGTGGTAGATGTTGTAGGTGGGGGTAGTCGACTTTTTATTCTCTCCGCCTTGAACCTGCATGTCTTTGTAGCCGACCAAGGAGTGCATGGGGATGAGGTAGCCTGCAGGCACCAAGGTCTGGACGGATGTACAAAACAAGATGAGTACAAATAGAAACACAAACGTCCACTACAGGACTGATTCAGACCGAGAACAGCCCTGCACATGGGACAGAACGGGACATGACAACATGGGAGTTTTTTCTTGCCCTCTGGGGGGGGGGCTAGGGTTAGGGTAGTGTCATATATATGGGCTGTTAATCCTTTTGAGACTGTATCTGTGATTAAAGGTTGTATCGGCGACGTTGGGTGACTTCGTCACTTCTGTTGGTAGTTGAAGCGAGATCCCAGACAAACAGAGCCAGATCGCCCCTCCCTTACGTGTTTCGTGCATCCAGTAGAAACGATCACGAAGGCAGCACAAAAACACACAACACCCACCCCTTGTCGGTGATTGGTGGGAAGACTATTTATTTTGGTTTTGAGTGGTTGGTAGTACCATTTGTTTTTGTGTAAGATCTCAGAGCACAGGCTACTTACAGAGACACAGTTTCTTAACGGCCTGCTTTTGGGGCGAGCAGTAGGCGGATCGCGAGGAAAGATCAGATGAATGTGGTCGCGTATGTGTCGGCCTAGAATCGCTGCAAACCACCTTTAAAGGGTAAGGCGGGACTACAATGACACCCTGCAATCTGTATGTCGCACGTCATGGTACTGGATGTTCGCACTTATTGAACGTTGTACGTTAAAAATAGTACTTAGCGTCGTAGCATCTTATCCTAGCCATCTTTGTTGTATACGGCGAATGGGTTAACCTAGCGATTGACGTGTGTGTGTGTGTGTGTGTGTGTGTGTGTGTGTGTGTGTGTGTGTGTGTGTGTGTGTGTGTGTGTGTGTGTGTGTGTGTGTGTGTGTGTGTGTGTGTGTGTGTGTGTGTGTGTGTGTGTGTGCAAATAAAGTTGCAGTTCAACTGAGTCATAGTGCCGTACCTCGGTGTTGAGGTGTCCCGTGTTGAGGTGTCCCGGGGTGAGGGGCACGGCCCGCGCCGGGACGGGGGTCAGGCCCGCCTCGCTGTCGGAGCCCCCCCTCTCCTCCGTCTCCAGGAAGGTCTCCACGCTCTCCTCCAGGAACTGGTGGGCTACGGCCGCCGCGCCCCCCGGCGTGTTGACGAACTCGGGGTCCAAGTGGAGGGCCCGGGACGAGGGGCGGCTGGACGCCGGCCCCCCGCGCCGCGCCTTCAGACGGGCGACGTGCAGCGCCTCGCCCTGCCGCGGCGAGGTGTCCTGAGGAGGAGGAGGAGGAGGACGAGGAGCGTTAGCGCTGGGCGGTTAAGCGATTTTTCATCGTAATTCGTATTTATGCTCGATAATCGATTTTTTAAAAAGGAAAGCAGATTACTTTTAAAGATTTGAATGTCAACATAGCTAAAATCTGTGGTAACCAAATTTTGCTTTTATTTCTATGCCAAATCGCACTGTCCTAACGAGTGTAAGTGAACGACTTGGGGGGGGGGGGGATGTGGCTCAGGGTCGGCTGGTAACCGCAAGGTTATCAGTTCGATCCCCGGCTCCTCCTAGCTGAGTGTCGAGGTGTCCCCGAGCGAGACGCCTCACCCTGACTGCTCCTGACGAGCTGGCTGTCGCCCTGCGTGGTCGACACCGCCGTCGGTGAGTGAATGAGTGCATGAATGGGTGAATGTGAGGCAGCATTGTGAACCTCTTTGAGTTTCACTGGTTAGAATAGCGCTGCGTAAACGTAGTTCATTTATAAGTGAACGACTAGAATGAGAATAAATTGAATTTCCGGTCACTTATAAAATCGCATCTGAGGGCTGCGACTACAGTCCGGGCAGCCGTACCCCTTAAAGCGCGTCGGGGGGGGGGAATCGAGCGTACCTGGTGGCCAGCAGCACCGACCCGCTTGGCCTTCGACGGGCTGCCCTCCGAGGCCGTGTCCGACGACAGGCGCTTGGTGGCCGAGGGGCTGAGGTCCAGAGGGGCCCCTGGGCCGGGCGGCCCCGGGCTCAGCCCCGTCTTCTCCTCGAAGGTCATGGAGCGCACGGCCAGGCTGGTGGGCTTCGGCCGGCTCAGCGGGTTGGGTCTGAGCGCGTGCAGGAAGACGGCGTACGGCCCGCCGCTGTGCTGCTGGGGCAGCAGCACGGGGATGAGGGGGGAGCCCCCGGCCGGGAGGTAGGACATGGAGGAGGGGGGGGCGGGCTGCTGCGGCGGCCTGGGGGTAAGGTGGGGCGTGGTGCACGCCGCGGGCTCCTGGGTGGGGGTTCGAACCGGCACCTCCTCGCGCTGCCCTCTGGCCTTGCCCCGGTGCGTCTCGGGTTTGTTGGCCCCCGGGTCACTGGAGCCGGGCCGGGAGCCTTTAGCCCTGCTGTTAGGGGGGAGAGAGGGGTTGAGGATAGACAGCGATGACCCAGTGACCGTGGGTTCTCAACCGGCGGCTCCGACCCACTTATGGGGCCTGTTGAGTGGGTCGCAGAGCATCACGCAAGAACTTCATCTGGAGACAGAAGCCCATGGATTAACTTGGTAATGGTTTCAATGGCGTACTATTTTGTTGAGTTTAGCTGAAATAGTTGCAGCTTTTTGTTGGCTAATTTCTTTTCGCAGCACACGAAGGCCTTGTTGAGTACGGCAATGTTGGTAAAAAAGCTGTTCTAGCTTTGGGTTGTGACACCTGCGTGTCGCAGAGCTCGGGTCAGCGAGCTCACGGGGGTCCTCAGTTAACTACCACTGCCCTAACTAGGGTAAGTAAACCACTGTCCACTACCGACAACACGTTAGTCATCCTTTGTAGAACTCACCTGGACTGCTGGTCGAGCTTTATCTTGCAGATCGCGGCGAGCTGGGCCATCTTGCTCGGAAAGTCCTGGTTGGATGAATCGCCTGCAAGGTGGTGGTTCAACAGTGAGACACGCTGTACATTTGATGGCTGCGTGACAGACAGACAGACAGACAGACAGACAGACAGACAGACAGACAGACAGACAGACAGACAGACAGACAGACAAACAGCTTACCAAGGGCGCTCTTGGCAGGGCTGGTGGGGGCAGAGTTGATCTTGCGGCGGTCTTCCTGGATGCTCTTGGCCATCTTGATCAGCGAGGGGTGTCTGGTGAAGCCCCGTTTGCCCCCCGGGGAGGAGAAGAGGTTCTTGGAGCAGGTCTCCTTGGTGACGGGTTCACTCACCCTGCTGGCCTGCCGGCAGGCCGCAGGGCAGCTCTGGGGCTCTGGGGGAGAACGGGGGGGTTGTGTTACGCACTTATTGTACGTTGCACACCCTGGCACTTAAAAATAGTACTTAGCATCGTCTAGCATCTTCACCTAGCTATCTCTGTTGTATACGGGAAATTAATTAGCCTAACAATTGTTAGAGCTTGGCACTTGGTTCTATGAACATCCTTACCTTACTTTCTTCTGACAAATGCACTTATTGTAAGTCGCTTTGGATAGAAGCGTCTGCCTAGGATGGTGTGTGTGTCCTAGTCAGCTGGCCGACGGCATTCATGACGATTTATCACCTCTAACCCACGCATGAGGACATTCGTCTACGCGGTACCGACAATAACTTGCTTCTGTTTTAATGGTGTAAAGGTGTGTTTCTGCATCTGTGCTGAAAGTCTGCTCCGATACCTTCTATCGTCGGCAGCTCCGCCGGTCCGGTCCACTTGAAGGCCGTCTTCCTGCCTCGCTCCTCCGTCACGTGGACCTTCTCGATCAGCTTCAGGCTCTGCAGCACGTTGGCGATGTCATAGAGCCGCCGCACTTTGGCTGGAATCACGAGATAAAAGCAGAAGGTCAACATCACATGTTAACGTTCACAGCATGACCGCCTAGGGCACCATCCCTAAATATGATCACAAACACACATTCAGGGAAGACGCTTATATCCAAAGCTACTTAAAATCATTTGTCAGAAGAAAGAGCCACAATATATATCGCTGTCGTTACAGTAAGGATGTTCAAAGAACCAAGTGGCAAGCACTAACAATTGCTAGGTGAGCCCGTTCCCCGTATACAACAAAGATAGCTAGGATAAGATTCTACACAATGCTAACTACTATTTTTAAGCGCCAGGACGTACCTAAAACAACATGGAGGTGGCGATTACATAATGACAATGCATTGTGAGTAACGATTTGAACCCCCGTCCCCCCCCAAAGACCTGAACCTACTCTTGAACTTGTTCTTGTCCTGATCTGCCGCGGGGTCCTCCCCGATCAGGATCTTGGCGGCCACCTCCAGGCTCACCACGTTGGGGTCCGACACCAGGAAGAGCATGACGAACTTCTGGCTCATCACCCTCAGGGACTTGTCCTTTCGACTGTTCACCGAGACTGGTGGGGTCAAACAGAGCCACGGAGTGAGCACAACTGAGAGCTCGGTGAATAGTCACAATCTCAGTGTTCTGACCTTATTACCTGGTGATAAAGGTATAAGCGTGCATCGGATACCATTATCGGTAATGCAAATATGACAAATATTTGCTAGGACTACATGTATGAATAGAGATTTCATCACGTGTGTAAAGAAAACAATTAGCTTTTTGGTATATTTTAGCCTAGTTTAAACATTGACATACCCGCTATGCACATTCTTAATTGAATTGAAACCCTTCTAACCCCCCCCCCCCCCCCCCCCTGCCTGATGTGCCTGATGATGTGATCACCATGATGTGATCGGCACACCGCTCTCCCAGCAACCCTTCCCTAGCTCCTCACCTGCGTTGAACTCCACCCCCGGGAGCTCCACGAAGGACATCTCCTTCTGGCCCAGCTCCGGCCCCTCCAGGTCCGCCGGCGGCAGCGTCTCGTCGTTCTCCTTCTCCTCCCCGTCGTCGAAGTCGAACTCCTTCTCGGCGCAGCGCTGGCGGATGTGCTGCATCTGCTGGCGGTAGCGCTGGCCCTCGCCCGCCCTCCGCAGCACGGCCAGCGTCTGGGCCAGCTTGGAGCGGCCGTGCCAGGTGTAGCGGTTCTTCACCAGCCGGCTCACCATGTGCAGGCTCTCCAGCACGTTCATGATGTCGTAGATGCGCCGCCGCTCCACGTCTGGTTGGTGAGGGGAGAGGGGGAAATGACATTAACGTTTAGCGATCGGCTTGGCTCGGGTCGGCTTGGCTCAGGGGGGGAGAGCTGTTGCTCTAGGGTTGCTAGTTTGATCCCCGGCTCGTCCTAGCTGAGTGTCGAGGTGTCCCTGAGCAAGACACCTCATCGTTACTGCTCCTGACGAGCTGGCTGTCGCCTTGTGTGGTTGACTCTCTGTCGGTGTGAATGTATGAATGAACCGTTGTAAGTCGCTTTGGAAAAAAGCATCTACAAAATGCCCCAATAGTAAATGTCTCCAAAGCTACTTACACTAAGAACATTGGTTACACTTTATGTTTACCATTCAGCAGACGTTTTAGTCCAAAGCGATTTAAAGTGAACCCAGATCGAAGAAATTAAGGTGGAAGGTGAGGGAGATGTGTCCAATGTCCTTTGGGACTAAACTCTAAACTTTTCAGCTTGCAGTCAGAACCTTTTGGCCCGTTGACGAACAACCATCCAATACACTTGTCCGCTCCCGAGGAAAATTATGTCAACCCAATGGTGTGAAACGTACCAACCCTTTATTACAAAAGGTACACTTACTGAGTTGCGTTGCCACGTCGTCCAGGCAGATGTCATGGGCCGGTCCCGGGTAATCGGGGTAGCGAGCGAGGAACCGGTGGCAAAGCAGACCCAGACTCTTCTCCTTCCTGCTCAGCTTCTCCGCATCCTCGCCAAGTTTGGATTCCTACGAGGCCGATTAGAAACAACAGCGATCAGTAAAAAGTAGGTACTATTTGAAGTTGAAGTTAGTCGTTGTGGTACGGGAGGATGAAATGCTGCACTGAAGGCATCAGGTATACCTCTGATATGTTGTACGTCCTGGCACTTTAAAATAGTACTAAGCATTATGTAGCCTCTTATCCTAGCTATCTGTTGTATAGGGAGCATAGGTTAACTTAGCGATGTTAGCGCTTGGCACTTGGTTCTATGAACATCCTTACTGTACCGACAGCGATATATTCTTTCTCCTTCTTCTGACAAATTAACTGATTGAAAGTCGCTTTGGATAAAAGCGTCTACTAAATGCCCTAAATGTAAAAAATATCAGACTCATAAATACAAAATCCTCTATCAAAATATGTGAGAACCAACATCCAGTAGTTACCACCAAACTACAGAACCTATTCATCACGGTTTCCTTAAAGAAATAGACTTGATGGGTCCAGTCCATTAGTATAGCATCAAACTACTCCCATTAATTCTACTAGTATCCATGTGAGCTGTTGGGGTTGGTCTCTGTACCTGTGACGCGTCGAGGGATTCAACGCCCTCGTGGTCTAGACACAGCTCCTTCTCCCGGTTCCTGATGTCGGGGCTGGCCGCGCTGATCAGCATCTTGAGGTTGGAGGTGGGCGTCCAGGGGTCCACCGAGCGCACGTCTCTCCTCTTCGTGGGCGTCGTGAGAGGGCCCATTTTGTTTGCCAGCTTATCTCCAAACGCTGTGCACTGACCAAGCACTGTTCTTGAGGTTTTTACTGGAGATTGTATTGCTATAAATACATCACCCTGTATGATAATGAAACACAAACAAAAATAAAATCAGTGAAAGGCCTGTAGGACTAGGCTTTGGATTAAGAACAATAGGATATACATTAAACTTAATAGATAAGACCTACTGACCTTAGAAGTAGTGTGAAATGTTTCATACGTTAAGCTGGCCTCTGTCCAACTTGAATACAAAGGAAAACGTATGTTAGGTGTCATGTAACAGATGGAACACTTGAAGTTAATACACTCATTATAAGGAACATTAATGCTCTATATATCAACGGGGCAATCAGAGATAATACAATATTTTCTGCTGAATTGTTAACAGTACTAATCAGTCCATAGCAACGACCAAATACAACTCTGGCAGTGATCCGAGTCTCAACTTTTGATTTTAAAAGTCTGTGGTACTAGTTTTGGAAAGCTTTGGAGGTCTTGAATAAATACCTTATCTTTACCGCATTATATTTTCGTGGCGACAACATCTTAATCCCTCCTCAATCTCCAGTCTTTAGTTTAACAAAAATGTTCCTGGGTTTGTTCAACATTGTAGTAATAGACAAATTTAAAAGTTGGGGTTTGGCGCCAACTGACGTTCATCTGATCGAATCACCCAGACACCCGGAAGTCACGACTCTCCCCGCCATAGATATCATCCAATAGGAGCGCAGCTCTCCGTAAACTATGAAGATCAGCCAATAGGAGCGCAGCTCTTCGTCAGCGATAGCGATCAGCCAATAGGAGCGTAGCTCTCATCTCAGCTGAAGGAAACGCGGAGCCGGTCCCGCGCAGGTAAACATTTTTAAATCGTGGCGGGGAATGCTACGAAGCGACTTTATAACCCGATACAAATGTGTCAATGCTTCACATTGACGGCAAACTACTGCGCATGTCGGCGCAGTCCGTGCGTAAAAATGAAGAGTTATGAACCAAAGCGTTTGATTCGGAACGCAAACTCGAACATTAAGCGCCAGACTTCTCCCCAGACTTACGACATGTAAGATCAACATATCAACCTACCAACAATCTACCTTTAATACCCATATTCGTAATGATTGACACAACAGGCGACATAATCAGACATATCCATTTAATTCATGGATTAGAATATGAACATGACCTAAATGGATATGTCTGAACAGGACTGAGCAGCAACAAGTACGATCTCTACGACTTCAGCTCAGTCCGCCAAAAAATGCGTAAAGCTCCTTTTTGGATTTGCGTGAACAATTTCGGAAACAGGGAAAGAAAAGCGCGCACTTACCAGAATTCACCTTTAGCAATGTCTTTTTAGATCCTTATTCCATTAACCCAGACGTTAAAATGAACCTACTGCTATAATAAAATATGAACAGTTCTAAGAGCGCAGTATTTAGAACACATAACGTCCATATGCGTGTCGGGCGTTTTTCTCTTGGCCACACAGTTCACTTTAATACGAAACTTTAATTCAAAGACCGCCAGACCGGCTGACCAACTCGATAGATACGTGAGCAGTTGTCCCGCCTTGTGTCGGCATGCTGATGTCCGCCCTGACCCGGGCCGGGTACCGCCCTCTTCCTCAGCAGCCAATCAGACCGGGCGCCCATCTCAAAGAGGCGTGGCTCGGTTGCTGTAAAACTAGAACTAGTACCCCGCCCACATAGTTCGTGATTTATACAATGATCCTGCAGGCTTATAAAGGATAAAAAGTTGAACCATATTGTGAAATTATTTGATTAATGTCTTATTGCTGGTTCATATAACTAGTCACACTGTCTGATTATTTGCAAACCATATCATTCTAAATGTGGTTATATGTATATATAGGCTCTCCAAACTATATATCTTATATGTTCATATAACTAGTCACGCTGTCTGATTACAATATTTACAAACCATATCCCAAAAGATAAAAACCCATAAAAAAATATATATATAGTAGTTAGTAGTTAGTATTAAGATTTCCGTATGGCCGCTAGATGGCGGTAGCGCCCCGCTAGGTAAGAGTCGTCATGGAAACAGACCGGGCGCTTGGAAAGATGTGGGGAGAAATCGGTGGAGCGTGGGGTGCCAGTGACGTAATGTTATCGATCCCAGGGAGAGAGAGTTAGGGAAAGAGAGAGAGCGAGAGAGATGAGAGCAAGAGAGTGAGGGAGGGGATAGGGAGAGTGAGAGAGAGAGAGAGAGAGAGAGAGAGAGAGAGAGAGAGAGAGAGAGAGAGAGAGAGAGAGAGAGAGAGAGAGAGAGAGAGAGAGAGAGGGACCCTTGCTCGCTGAAGGCTGCCGATGAGAAACACGCGCGGGCTTGCTGCTCTGCGAGGAGCTCGAGGAGAGGAGACGGCGGTCGCGCGGAGGGGGAGCAGCTCGCCGTGCAGCACGCGGTGAGTGTTGACTCGTTACTCGTTAACTCAACACATCCACATGCATGTGTCTTTACCTTTGATTGGGGTTCGACATGCATGTTTCTGCATGTTTGACTGGGGCTCTGCCGGTTCTTTGGAGGGGTCGTCGGGTTGACGTAGTGCGGGGGATTCGGTGCAGGTTTCCTGAAGGGATTCTGTGAGGCTTGGCTAATTGAAGCGTCCTTAGTTTATGGTGCTTAGATGTTTGTGAGGTTGGGATGGTGGCATTAGATTATGCATGCGTTTTGGCAGAGCAGTCGTTTAGTCCAACGTTGGCTGCCACCCAAAAGTTAGACTAATAAAGTTGTGACTTTAATTATTCAAATTAGGCAAAGTGTGATTGAACTGTTTTATTTATTTAGACGTATAATAGGAAACCCTTCATTTATAGATGTCCATAAAGTCCTATATGTCTAATTTAACTGTCTTTTGTACATCTTTTATTAATTGCACATTTTCCTCTACACCCACCCCACCTCTCCGACGCCAGATTTAACTCCGGAATTCTGCAGCCACACCAGCGGCCTGTTCCCGTTTAAACGTGACATATTTTTTCTACCCTTTTGTACAATTGGATACTTCTTGGAAACACAATACAACAACTATTTATACTCGGACGGGAAAAAAACCTCGATCTTTTGGATCCCATTTTTCTGAGGGATGGAAACGAGGCTGATCACGACCCTCCCCGTGATGATGATGATGATGATGTCTTCAGGAGACCCAGACAGCTGGAGTCTCCCCAGCTCTCGTCCCCTCGCCTGATGCTGCTCTCCGGGCCGCCCGCCCCCCCCCCCTCCAGGGACCACAGACTCCACCGCCGTCTCACTGGGGATGATTTGATTGATAGGGAACTTTGATTTGCGACAGAGGATCTATCCTCCTCCTCTGCCCCCCCCCCCCCCCTCTCCCCCCATCCCCACCCCCAACCCTTGAGTTCGGGGTGTCACCCACCCCACACCCCCTCCCCAAGACCCAAACCCCCTGGCAGCACTGCTTCCATCCTCCTTCTCTTTCGGTGCGGACGGACGTCCATGAAAGATGGATCTCGGGGAAGGAGATTAAAATCCTCGGGCCCTGCTACCTCTCCTCCTCAGCCCTCCCCCCCTCCCCTCCCCTCCCCAGAGGAAGGTGTTTGTGTCTGGATATTTGACGGTGTGTGGAGAAGATGGAGGGAGGAGCTGAGTCTAGTGCACAGCAGCAGCAGCAGCAGCAGCAGCAGCAGCAGCAGAGGAGGAAGGCACTGCTGCACGGCTTGGAGGATCAGAAAAGGGTGAGTACCACCGTGACCGCCGCCCCACGCCTCACGCCGGCAGCAGAGGACGACGTGGCCCGCTGAAAGCCAGCGCTGTAAATATTTGTCACCTAATAAGGTGTCAGCGCAGAACGAGCTGGCCCTGATTGAACGTCCATATCGTTTTCCATTCGGGGGGGTGTTTACACATAACTCAGGTGTCCCCCTGTAATTGTGCGAGAAGGTGGGGGCCTCATAAGTCTTCTGCCGTGTGATTGTGGGGTTCGGAAAAGGTGGGGTTTGTAAGCCATTTGACGTGTAATTGTCTCTCAGCTGCAGCATGTGTGTTCTCTGCTTTCCCCTGCTTTTCACCGGTTTAAAAGGTTAGGGCACATAGTACACATCAGTGGGAGTTGTGCCTTTGGCAAGCAAGATTGGATTGGGAAGAATCATTGGTCTTTTATTGGCTCTGTTATAGAAATCCAGAAGAAGATGGTTAGTTTTGTCTCTGTGGCTGTTTAGTTGTTTTGTCACCCGTTACTCTCTCTCTCTCTCTCTCTCTCTCTCTCTCTCCATGATGTATTTAACCAGGTGTGATCAGTTGAACAAATTGACCAAGAGCGATTTAAGTGATGCACAGAATATTTTATGAACTGTGTCTTTATGTGTCGACTCGCAAGCTGTAGCGAGCAGCCGTGACTTGAAGTGATAAAACCATGCCATCAAAACACAATCTGTGTGTAGATCCAACAAGAGTGAGCGGTCTGTTCGTGCGTACGTTCTGCCCATGCATCTCGGGCTTTATCTGTGCATTGTTGTTGCTATGGTTACCAAACCCCTGAAACGCTCCTGAGAGAGAGAGAGAGAGAGAGAGAGAGAGAGAGAGAGAGAGAGAGAGAGAGAGAGAGAGAGAGAGAGAGAGAGAGAGAGAGAGAGAGAGAGAGAGAGAGAGAGAGAGAGAGAGAGAGAGAGAGAAATAAAAGAGGATAGTTTTCCTTTTTTTTTTCGACTGCAAGATAGATGAGGTCTCTCTCCAGTGTCACATCATGAGCTGCCGGAGTCCGCCCTCGAAGACACGGAGAAAAAAAAAAACCTCCACACAGGCGAGACGCTCCGCGTGTCTCTAGGGACGAGAGGCGGCGCAAGAACCAGCAGGCAGCAGCCTCTCCGTTAATGGACATCAGTGGACTTAAAGAAATAGGAAGGCACGGGGGGTAGTGGTGTGAACATGCAGGCCCCCCCCCCCCACCGTATTGGGAATTAGCCCGGGTTTCAGAGCAGGGGGAACTCAACGGTTGCAATTACCCAGGTAGAGTGTGTTCCAGATCCTGGACACGATTGGCTCTCCCCACACTGCGAGGTAATTGGATTTTCGCTCCCTTTTTTTACGGAGATGAACGCCGGACCGGGTTCGCCCGCTTCGTACATTAATGTATACTTGGTAGCGATCCGCACGAAGACGGGCATGGCATGTCAATGAGTCACACACAGAGGGGAGGACGGTGGTGGAGTGTGCTGGCGCTCTGCGGGGCTCTGTGTGTGTGTGTGTGAGGCGGTGGAAGGGTCTCGTTGCAGACCTCAAGCGTGTGGAAGCTGTGACTGAGGGGAGGGAGGGATGGAGGGAGGCTGCAGCTTTGTGGGATGGACACCGACTCTCTGAGATTGACGTTGTGTTGTTTGTTTTCTGAATGCAGGGAAGAATTTGTGTTTGTCAGGATGAGAACACAGGGATGTCTGATTCTACTCTATTCTTTTTTTTTCAGTTTATACTTAACCTTGAGTGTTTTTACTTTGGAATAGCAGGGTTTATGTACCTGTGAACTTTATTACTGGAAATGGAAATGAATCAAAATGATGTGTGGGCTGATTCTTCATTTACAATGTCTAAACGGGCTACTTACTGATGGGTGTTCATGTCATACATCACTACTTCTGAACACAAAGCTAATGAAACACCTAATTAAAATGTCATTTAACGTATTTTTCTCAATCTACTCTCTGACCTCACACAAGACAGTGTGGACTTTGCTGCCTCTCCGTAAAACATGAAAACGTCCATTTATTTTAGAACAACTTTATTGGAAACATGGTGTGTTACAAAATAAAACACACCTGGACCATGTTCTTTAGCCACCATGGTGTCTGAATATGGACAACCAACAATAATATGCTGCAATGAGTTTCTTAAGGAACGCTCTTATTAAAAAGGAAAACCAATGGAAGGGTCAACAAAGCCCATTCGTTTCAATGCTAGATTCAACACCTTTCCCTAGCTCTAGCTACCGTCAACATAGATTCACACATTCACAGAGGTCGATCACAAAATACAGCGATCAACCCCTAATGTAAATCAAGTTATTGATCAAGATGAAAAGAATCTGATGCTAATTGTCTGATCACAAGACGGGATGAGCGGGATGATGTTTTCCCGTTTCCATTTGTTACTGATCAGTAAAGTGTATTTGGTATGGTTCGGTGGGAGCCTTCTCCGGGATAATGACTTGTGTTTACTGCTGATTGCTCGGCTGCAGTCCTCTTCTGTAATGGCCTCCTCATTAGCCTCTGCTTGTTTACGCTCATCCCAGTAAGAACTCCTGCAATGTGAGGTTCTCCTATGTTCACCGTGTGCCCCAAAACACAAGGAGGTAATAGGTTACTGTACCAACAACAATTATTTAATTAATGTTGACATTAATATTTAGTATTATTTAATCCTATCTTATCCTAGCTATCTTGTTGTGTACGGGAATGGATTAACCTAGCGATTGTTAGTGCTTGCCACTTGGTTCTTTGAACATCCTTACTGTACCGACAGCGATATAGTGTTGTTTCTCTTTCTTCTGACAAATTGTACTTATTGTAAGTCGCTTTGGATAAAAGTGTGCTGAATGCCTTAAATGTAAATGAAAACAGGTTGGAAATAACCAGATCAAGTAAGTAACAGATAGCGTACGGATTCCAGTCCCTTCAGGATCTTCTTAAAACCTTATATTGAATCTGATATGATGATGATGATGATGATGATGAACTTTATATGTTGCTTCTCATTTTAGGATAGGCCTGACTTTCCCTTTTTTCAGAAATCTGTTTAAGACTAAGTGAACCATCAGATATTTACTAAACATGACCAAGGGCACGCTGACCTTGATCTCCCTGGCTGGCTGCCAAACTGTTAATTGCTGTTAATTACAGCTGAAGCATCTGTATCCACCGCCAGTCAATCCACCACAGCCCATACTGTTAATTATTATCCACATCATCAGACCCACTAACCAACAGCAGTTGCGTCTGTCATTCGTTGACAATGTCGGGCTGTTTTATTATATTGTTGAACAAATTGCTTTAATCTGTTGTTCCTAGGGTCCTCTGTGCCAATTTGAACAACGGTGTTGTTCTCTGGTGGAACTGTAGTTGAAATCCATAATCGGGTGAACTTGCTAATCCCTGTCCTGATACGGTTTACTCGCAAATTGGATCGCTGCCCGCCCGGCGATGACGCGATCGGAGAGGGAAATAATTTGCTATGGACTTGTATTGATTGCTCGTGTGTGCCAGCACCCCATCCACACTGCTGCTATCTGAAACTAATTGAAGGTAATGTCAGCGAGATGGGAGAGCCTTGTGAACCAGCACAGAAGAATGGTGTGATCATTCGGACCCATTCTGGACATTAGCTCGCCCCTTCTCCGTCGCTGCTTTCCAGCCCTTCCCCCAAGTGCAACGTTCACATAAAATGATTGGTACTTCAGCGACTGGCGCGGTTTGGCCGTTCCGTGGAAACCAGGCTTTGTGGGAATCTGCATAATTGGACGCTTTCGGGTTATCCATGATGTTACAGATTTTAATTCTATAATCAGCCTTTCGCCAATAACTGGGGGAACGCTATTTGCTTGCTAAGCTCTGCTACTCCCAAGTCAGGCAGCTGCACTGAAAGTGATGGGTTATTCATTTGGGTGGGGGAACTATGTTCGCCCAGTCATGCAGCACTGACGAGCTTGGGGGTTTGGGGTTTGTGAAGGGAGGGGTGGGGGTGGGGTGTTGGGGTGTGGGGGTCAGAGGGTGGAGGAGGAGGAGGAGGAGGAGGAGGAGGTGGGACCAGTCTCTCGG
The DNA here is from genome assembly GCF_902167405.1 of Gadus morhua. NCBI lineage: Eukaryota > Metazoa > Chordata > Actinopteri > Gadiformes > Gadidae > Gadus > Gadus morhua. The sequence continues at coordinate 3,970,870 of NC_044061.1, read as the reverse complement.
TGACGGAGAGACTGGGGGTGGGGAAGAAGATGCTCCTGTGTAGATGACGCCTGGACCTCAGCAGCCATCTGGTCATGCCTCTTCCCCGAGCGCCCTGAGGGAGGGTGAAGGACAGGTGGCAGGGGCTGGTGGGCCGGCCGGGACCCCCCCCACCCCCCCCCCCCCCCCCCCCCAACCATCCAGGCCACATTACAAACTGATGGCCCTTCAACATGAGGCCGCACGTCTGTTAGATTCACGGCGGAAATATAGTCTTTACAATTAAGCAATTACGAGGCACTGGGAAAACTATTAACAAGATAGTGTTTTTTTTATTAGCTCATTATTATTTAGGGTATTTTTTTTGTGTCGATCTTCTTGGCTGGCTGGAAGCACCGTGAGCATAAGGATCTTAATGTTCTGAAGCAGACAGTGATTCTTCTGCGGTGGTTCCTGGAGTCCTCCAGGAGGCCGTCCGTCTGATGCCCCGACGTGGCAGGGGAAGTGTGCAGCTCGCGTTCCCCCGGAGCCAGCAGGGGCGCGCCATGGCCGGGCTGTCCCCCCTCCCTCACTCACACAGGGTTGTAATCCCCCCGACTGGGGGTCGGCGGGGCAGGAGCTGGCTCGGGCCGGTTCAGAGGAGGTCCTTGTGTGATGAACAGGTGCTGGAGCCTGCTCATGTGGTGATTGGTGTTCCATCGCTGCCATCTCAGTCATTGTGACAGTCCATCCAAGCAGCAGGAGAAGGCAGGCTTGCGTCCACATTGAGACCGGCCACTCCATCCGGTTAATTTGGCGGCTAGCATTGGGATGTGGGGAGTCATTGATACTTATCTGAGGTGCTTGTCCATAGTTTAATTTCACAGAGTAATAGGATTAGGGTCCATTGTGTGAGTCGCTATTCAACATGCCTCATGGATATTATTCTGAAGAGGTTTTGCATTTTTATGTGTGTGTGTGTGTGTGTGTGTGTATATATGTGTGTGTATATATATATATATATATATATATATATATATATATATATATATATATGTGTGTGTATGTCCGTAAAACCTCATCAGATTAGATTTTTGCAATTTGTGTGAGTTGAAATAAATTCAGACTATATATATATAGTGTGTATCAAATAAATTGCAAACATTTAAATATAATATATTTATCTAAATATATATCTGTAATGAAGTCCCATATTTGAGGTGCGATCAGAATAGAAACATGCGGAAGTCTTTAATATTCCTCCCAGATAGGGAACATCTTAACTGCCGCAGTCCTTCAGTGTACAGCCCACTTCAGGGCTCACCATATCCCCAATGGTGGCTACTAAAGGTGTCCCCCCTTTGCATTATCAGCTGGGCAAGGGTGCACTTCAGCTGCTGGCATAAGAAATCTCCATTAACTGAGGTGTGTGTGTGTGTGTGTGTGTGTGTGTGTGTGTGTGTGTGTGTGTGTGTGTGTGTGTGTGTGTGTGTGTGTGTGTGTGTGTGTGTGTGTGTGTGTGTGTGTGTGTGTGTGTTGTATACACATATAGAGATAGAGGTGTAGAGACATTTCTCTCCATGGCCTTGCTTAACAACATTTTCCCTGGGAATGTCTGTGGAATGCAATTTTACACATCAGGAATTCTCCTTTGTGATAAGGATGAGCTGTAGGCATAGAAAATCACTCTCCTTTTTACATCCAAACCCCAGGGCGTGCTACTGGATGAGTCCCAATCTAGCCTGCCAGCCAACGGAAACACACACACACACACACGACCCAACTCATCCCGCCAGTGGACACGTTTTATAGAGATCATTGGAGAATAATTGGAAAGTAGGATGGGAACATTCGCAGACGCAGAGAGGTGGATGGGTGGAGGGGTAGGATCGCGGACATGGCTGAGGTCTGTCTGCGCCCAAGTCCTCAAATAAATTGATATGGAAGCCGTGGTCTGAACAAAGCCTGTCTGTCTCCAACGGGCTTTTTGTCTCCAAAACAATGTCGATTTTTGTTTATCCCGAATCATGTTGGGGATTTTTTTCAAGGCCGCTACTCACATTTTTTAATGTTTGTTTTGACTCGGAAATCCAGATTTGTTTAATTTCTTCCCCCTTTATTTTCATGTAATTCTTATTTTTTGTTATGAATTTAGAATTTGAAACATCCATTTCACTATAACCAAGTGTGGAAGATGGAAATCGACAAATTGATTATCAAATCAATCATTTTTGAAAGCTGCGCTCACTTTAATAGTCTCCACTTGTAGGGCTGAGCCTAATCTCACTAGTATTGATTCATTGTCTTTAAGTGGTATCGTATTGCCGTAAAACATATCGGCTCAACGTGATCCTTGTCTTGTAGTACAGTAATGCTGAGGAGATATTCCCTTAGACCGATCTAAATATGTGGCAAGCGAAACACAAGTTTTAGTCTGATAGATACCAAATTCGTAAATCGTAATAGGACTGTTTAGAGTGGTACTTTGCAAGTTATTTCCTATGAATGTTGTGATGATGTTGAATTAACATGGCTGTGTGCAGGGCCGTTGCACCAAATCCTGGGCCCTGTATACAAGAGGTACCCCCCCCCCCCCCCCCTGCACTGAATTGTTGAGGGGGAGGGGGGGTAGGGAACAATTGTTGACGGGGGACGTGGCCGTGTGCGACTGCTAACACTATGGGCTGGTGGATAATTCAAAATATATATATATATTTTTTTTAATTGCCTTGAGCCCCCCCTCTGCCTTGGGGCCCCCCACGACTGCCTCACTTTACCCCGCAGTCTGTCGGCCCTGGCTGTGTGCATTGTTATGGTTACAATGCATCTTTTAACGATCTGTTGGCCTTATAGTACTATTGGTTTTAGTCTGATAGAGACCAAATTCATAAATCACAATAAAATTCAACGTAATGATTCTCAATTGGACCGTTGCGAGTGGTACTTTGCACGTTATTTCATATGCATGTACAGATGATGTTAAAATAACTTGTAGTTGCGTCTGTATTGTTGTGGCTACAACACATCTTTGAACGATCTGTGGGGCTTAAGTACTTGTGTAGTACTTTCAGTTTTAGTCTGATAGAAACCAAATTCGTAAATCACAGTAATGTTCAACGTAATGACTCTCAATTGGACCGTTTAGAGAGGTACTGTACTGGTCAATTCCTACCCATGTTGTGATGCTGTTAAAACGGTTGTGTCTGTATCGTTATGGGTACAATACATATAGTAACGATCTGTGGGCCTTATGACTAGTGAGGCTTCTATCAGAGGGCCTGCTACACTTACTGGTGGTGATCCTGCAGCGCTTTGGGTCCCCACACTCCTCTTATCACACTGAATACGTAATCCTGCCTTTGTTGCTATAGCATAGATCTCGACCGCCGCCTCCCCATCGCGTAATCCTCCCCACACCAGGTGATCAATCAGACAATGATTTTCTGCCTCCCTCTGCCTTTCTTCCCTCCCTAGTGCGTCTGTCTCTGTGTTTGTGTGTCTCTCTCTCTCTCTCTCTCTCTCTCTCTCTCTCTCTCTCTCTCTCTCTCTCTCTCTCTCTCTCTCTGTCTGTCTGTCTGTCTGTCTGTCTGTCTGTCTGTCTGTCTGTCTGTCTGTCTGTCTGTCTGTCTGTCTGTCTGTCTGTCTGTCTGTCTGTCTGTCTGTCTGTCTGTCTGTCTGTCTGTCTGTCTGTCTGTCTGTCTGTCTGTCTGTCTGTCTGTCTGTCTGTCTGTCTGTCTGTCTGTCTGTCTGTCTGTCTGTCTGTCTGTCTGTCTGTCTGTCTGTCTGTCTGTCTGTCTGTCTGTCTGTCTGTCTGTCTGTCTGTCTGTCTGTCTGTCTGTCTGTCTGTCTGTCTGTCTGTCTGTCTGTCTGTCTGTCTGTCTGTCTGTCTGTCTGTCTGTCTGTCTGTCTGTCTGTCTGTCTGTCTGTCTGTCTGTCTGTCTGTCTGTCTGTCTGTCTGTCTGTCTGTCTGTCTGTCTGTCTGTCTGTCTGTCTGTCTGTCTGTCTGTCTGTCTGTGTTTCTCTGTCTCTCGCCGTCCCTCTGTCTGTGTAGCTTCCTCTCTCGTACTCTATCTCTACCTCTCTCTACTCTCTTTACCCTCTCTCTCGTACTCTATCTCTCTCTCTCTCTCGTACTCTATCTCTACCTCGCTCTACCCTCTCTCTCTCTCTCTCTACCCTCTCTGTCTCTGTCTCCTGCTCTCTACCTTGTAGACATGCTACTACTGTGGCAGAACAGGTAGGTGTAGTCTGCACTCTGTTCCCTGCTTGCTATTGTGAGAGAGGGAGCTGGGGAGCACACTGTGCAGAGAGTGGACAGCAATTTATGACCATTGTCCTCAGTCTCTGGTGGCTGTATACTCGGTTGAATAGAAACTTATGCCTGAATATCATCTTCTGCATGCTGATCATAAATCATGCAACATTATTTTTCTTTCAGAGCTTTATGTTTTTGCAGTGTTTAATGTCCTGTCTCAGGGGACCAGCCCCAAGCTTGGGTTCCCATTTGAATTCTTGAATTGAACCATCACTGAAATATTAGATATTGATCACATTCCCCAGACTCACCAATTTTAATTTGCTGGCTGGGCGGTTTCTGTCCATATGCAATTATTCTCCTCTCGGGAATCGGCGTTGACATTCTGCACGTAAATTCTATTTTAAACACAAAAACGCTCCATCTATTGTCAATCTTTAGCTTTGCCCATGGCTAAGACAATGCGTGTTTGCCAATGACGCCAGCATGAGATATTAATGGAGCGCAGAGCACTCAGCCTATATCCACCACACTCCAGGACGTGGGATTCATTTTCCCGTCCCCTGGGGGGGCGGCCCGGCCTGGGTCCCTGCTGATGGCTGTGCCGGGAACGCTGGTGCCTCAGCACTATTTCAGAGAGAGAGAGAGAGAGAGAGAGAGAGAGAGAGAGAGAGAGAGAGAGAGAGAGAGAGAGAGAGAGAGAGAGAGAGAGAGAGAGAGAGAGAGAGAGAGAGAGAGAGAGAGAGAGAGAGAGAGAGAGAGAGAGAGAGAGAGAGAGAGAGAGAGAGGTGCTACACTCGACACGGCGCTGTAATCGAAGCCGCGCGGCTCCAGGGAGAGTACTCACTCTCTGTGCATCAAGAGCAGATGCAGTGTCTGTGATGTGACCCTTTTTAAAGCAACAACATAATCAATGTAAATACGTTGCAGCTGGGTTGAGGAAGAGGTCAGCAGGGTCTTGTGTTTCGGGGAACGCTCAATCTGGTCTCACGCTGGAGCCTTGGCGCTTTTATTTTGTATTTTATTTTTGTGTTTCGTTCCTGGTATTTATTATTTAGTGCAGACCATGGAACAATATATTCATATAAAGGACGAGGCTGCCTTGGCCTTGTTGCAGTTGAGGTAAGCGGAATTTATGCGGGATAAGGGATTGCATCTTATCGTATTCTATGGGTGAGATGTATGCCCTTGAAATGATTCTTTTGGAGGGATGTTTGTCTTGCCTTGATGTTGCCGTGAAGAATCTCTCTGGAACTTCGAAATATTAGCGTCTTAATCCTAGCTATCTTTGTTGTATATGGGGAATGGGTTAACCTAGTGATGGTTAGTGCTTGGCACTTGGTTCTATGAACATCCTTACTGTACTGGCAGCGATATATTCTTGTTTCTCTCTCTTCTGACAAATGTACTTATTGTAAGCCGCTTTGGATAAAAGTGTCTGCTAAATGCCTTAAATGTAAATGTAAATCTCTGTAGCAGAGTTCTGATCCTCAACCCGGCCCGACCTTCACCTTACTTATCCATCGCCCTAATATAACACTTTTTATACTAAAAGAGTGTTACATAATTGAACTATTTCGAACTTTACACCAAAAGTTATCCACTTTCAAATCCATACTCGAAACCTAAACCATTTGTACATGACCATAATTCCTTCCCTCAACAAGATAATCGGATAAAAAACGAATCAAAAAAGCTTCATCAATATGCCGGTAAAGAGCAGCTTGTGGTTTGGTGTGTGGACGCCATAGATGCAGAGCCCGGCGCTCTACCCGCGTGGCACCAGGGCTTTGGCCCGCCTCCCGTCTGCGTCTTACCGTGCCCCTAATCATCACGTTGCCCCCGGAGCCTGGGTAACCGTTCCGGCGGCGCGACCACCGTACTTTAAATAAGAGCCATCAGGAATGTAAGCAACACAGCAACAGGAACAGAGACATAAACCGGTTTGTGTTCGGTTTAAGTGCGGGCAAAAACTTTTTTCTTCGTAGAGATCAAAATCGTTACTGTCTCCCATACAGAGAATAGTTCATGTTAAAAACGACACAAAGTAGAGTACGATCAAAACAAAAAATATAAAAAAAGATCAACCAAACTGAAAGAACATCGTTGGTTTGCCAGTCAAGCCTAGAAATAAAAAGGGGGCTTTGAATTTCCAGATCCAACAAATCTTACTTATGTAAGCCTTTTCATTTTGTTTCATTCTCTTGCTCTCTGAGAGCAGAGAGATGGTGAGGCCGTGGGAGAATGTGTCTCCTAAGGCTGGTTTAAACTTGAATAAGACGAGATGCCTGTTCCATAAACAAACACAATACAATCTCATAAAGGGGTGCCCCCTGGCCTTTGGCTACGGTCATCATCCCCGGCAGAACGGAGGAGTGTATGAAGGGGGGGTTGACCTGTAGTGACCGATACAGTGCAGATCTGACCTCGGACCTCTCAGAAGCGAGAGGAGGAGTTTTAACCTGTGTGTCTATGTGCAGCCTAATGACTACAGTTTGTTGTTAAGATAAGACGTGCACTGGAAGCGTGGGATGGGCAATGCCAGAATTCCACTCAAAGAGCGAGAAGCCGGTTCTCAGGGGAACGTTCAGCGTTTGACCCGAATGCAGAAGGTCTGGAATGCGCACATGAAGAAATAGAAAACACTAGATGGTGTAAAAAAGAAAACCTCAACAGCACATATAGAATGGACTGGCATAGCCTATGAAGATAGTGGTGAGCGGGATTCACCAGGTTTTCCCAAAACATACATTTTAAATCTTTATCTCCAAGATTGGTCTTCAACATAAATATTTGTGTAAATATGCCTTGACTGTCCTGCGTGACATTTACAAACACCAGCACCCTTCCAGAATGGGGGGGGCGGGGCTGTTGAGACGTACCATGCGTTTCCAATTAGGGAGAGGTCAGGTCTGAGTTGAACCGATGTCAGCCCGTGACAGCAGCATGGAGGGCCGGGACGCAGGGAGCGCCAGTGGATTGTTTTTAAATGCTGAGGTCACGCGTCGCTGAACAGCAGCGGCAACGACGTATCTGTCAGACACACCGGCCCACTCGCACTCTCCCCGGGACAGGACTCGGATGCAGCACCGTGTTGTTTGGTCGTATGATTCAATACCCTCGTCCTGGTTAATTACTATACACCTCTGATCATTACGCGCGACGCACACACACACGCACGCACATAATCGCACACACACATACACGCCGGCAGACACACACACACACACACACACACACACACACACACACACACACACACACACACACACACACACACACACACACACACACACACACACACACACCCCCCTTCATTAATGGTACCACTGGGGTATCTCCCTATAGCCCTCCGGCAAGACCCCCCCCTTCCCCGCCCCTACCCCCCTCCCCTTTCCCCTAATGACCCCCATCTCTTGTATCACTTACACACATAATCAATACCACTGCTCTCTTGCTATCGACCGGGGCCGGCTGTATATCCAGCTGGTGTGGACGGATCACAACCTCTCGCCTGGGAGCCAGGTGCCGGTAAAGGCCAGCTGATCAGAAGCACCTGGCCCTCTCTCGCTCCACCTCTCCTGTTCGTTCAGTGGATCAGTGAATCATTGTGTGAGAGGTGACCTTTACGCTCACCACAAATGTATTAGGGATCAGGCCTAAATACGGACGCAGCATCTGGTTTTACAAGCGCCGCAAACAAATTATCTGAGTGGAAGGACCTATATACGCCATTATTAACAAGAACATCTTTCATCATCGCGTTCCCTCAAGAGGAGGAAAGCTGTGTGCGCCCGCAATTACTCTGAGCAGATTTTACAAAACTTCTGAGAGAAAATTGAGGGTAACAGCCTATACGGAGTAGTGATTAGTAGTAAGAGCTGGCGTACAGGAGGAGATGAAAGCACTCAGACTAGCCTCTTCAATACACTTAACGTTCTTACACGAGCCGACGTCCAATTTCTATGCTGCCTGTGTTGTGTGATTGTTTAGGTGCACAGGTTTATAGTATTACTACAACAATTACAGCAATTATGAATGCACATCGGAGAGAGAGTTACATTTTCCTCCTTGTCTTATCTTACTGACCAACATTTCAAATTAAACAAACATAATAGGTGTCACCTTTTGATGCATGAGAAAATGTGCTAACGTGAGCACTGCCTCCCTTTAAGCATCCACCAGGAATGAGGCAGGAACAGGCCTGTTGCCTCTGATACCCCCAACACCAGCGCCGGGAATTCTACCCAGACCGGGAGGCTTAATTTATCCGACAGCTCAGCATAATGTATGACGAGTTTTACCCAGCGATGCAATTTTTGGGGGCGCACACAGTCGAAGGTGGGCTAGCACTTCTCCGCCGGCCTTAAATACAACACAGGTGTGCAGCCGACTGGTCGGGTTCTGATTGGTGGTTGGCGTTCCCCCTGGTGAGGGCAGGGCGGGGCCTATAGGAGGGCTCTGTCTGTCTGTCTGGCTGCTGTACCCTGAAGCAGCAGCAGCAGTAGTAGTGCTGGCTGCTGTTGTAGTGAGACGGCTTGTCAGGGGCTCTGTGGTCAAAGTGTTCCATTGTGTTGCTGATGTGTCTGCCGCTGGTATCACGTCTCGCTGTGACAAATGTTCGGTAACCCGACGCGCGGAATGTAGGAGACACTGTATCGCCCGGCGTGCCTGTCTGGTTCTTAAGCACATGTATGCGTGTATGCGTGCGCAGACAAAAGCATATGCTTACGCGCGCACGCACGCACACACGCACACACGCTTACGCGCCGACACACACGCACACACACACGTGCATGCATATACACGTACAGTATGCACAACCACATACGCACACGCACGCACACACACACACACACACACACACACACACACACACACACACACACACACACACACACACACACACACACACACACACACACACACACACACTCAGCCCATCTCCCCGTGTGCAGAGGGACTTGCTGGTCTAAGCAGAGCTGCAGGGGTCGTGCTGGGCAGGGCTGAAGGACACCGCTGTAAGGTAACCCGAGCTGCTCCCAGGGCCTCCGAAGGGGGCCTGGCAGTCTGAGCCCAGGACACCGGTGTCACCCGATAGTACCCTCCCACCGCACACACTGGAGCTGCTTTTGTTCTCCAGCTGTACCATTAGCGCGGTACAGTGGGCGTTCTCTCTCTTGAATAAGCTCTCACCAGCACCCCATTAGGAGACACTTAACTAAATACTTAAAGCTCTGCCCTTTCAGCCCGTATTGACACGGGCTGGTGACAGCAGCTTGGTCACAGCGCTAACGGGTCAGGGCGGTGTGTGTGTGTGTGTGTGCGTGTGCTCGTGTGTGCGGGCGGGCGCCTGCTTGTGTGATCACATCCTCCACAACGTTGATCACAGTCAGTGGGGATCGATGAAGAGGGAATGAAAGCTCCCATCAATACCATCACAGCTCCGCCTATCAAATATTAATCCAGGAAGAGAGGAGCACGCAGTCGCCCTGTCTGGCTGTGTTCAGCTTCCTCTTCCCAGCCTGAGGAGATTGATTCTGACATTAGCAACAGGGGAAGGCTTCAAATATGTTAGATAATATGCGATACACCGTTTTTTTGGTCGTGACCCGACTGCAGCTGTTTCAACGTACACATCTCATCCATTGTTCTTTATTTTACCAAGCAACTGCGCATTAACTTGAATTTCACACACGCACGCACGCACACACACACACCAGCATTTCAGTCGTGACCTGAGCTGCAGCTGTTTCAATGTTCACTTGTGTATTTTGTGATACAAATGTAATCCTGATCCAATTGTTCTATATTTTACCAAGCAACTGCATATGAACTTGAATTTCTTTGCCACCCGGTTATCTCACTACGTCCACAATGTCGGATTTCCTCACTGAAAAAAGCCTCACTGAACGGCCACACAACTAAACCCGGGCCCTGGCCGCGGCTCGGTCCGATTACACACACATTAACAAGCCCCTCCTTTGACGAATCTGCTTCCCAAACACACACAATCACAGCATGGGAAAACATGTTAATTTATTGGCTGCTGAGAAACAACCTCCCACTCAAAGCCCTCTCTCTCTCTCTCTCGGTCTGATCGCCACTTCCAAGAAAAATACAACAACTCGCCGTTAAAATCACGCCAAATCTTTTTTCAACCAGAAATTATTATGTTACGCTGAAAGTGCTTATCAGCACCAGCACTCGTCCCAAGGTCAGAGGTTAATTTCCAGTGTGCGGCCCCCTCCCTGATTTTGTCTCCTGCCAGCTGTTTCAACATTGGCAGGCTGCTCCGACGCCAGGCCTTCACAGCTCCTCCAGACCTGGGGGAGCTGGCAGCGGAGAGAGGGAGGAGAGAGGGGAGAGCATGGGCATGTGGAGGAGGCCAGGGGGAGGCCAGGGGGAGGTGGAGGGGGAGGTCGAGGGGGAGGTCGAGGAGGATGGGGCGGAGGAGGAGGTGGTGGAGGCAAGGGGGCGGGGGAGGTGGAGGGGAGATGGAGGAAGGGGAGATGTAGGAGGAGGTGGTGGAGGAGGTGGAGGCGAATTGGAGGTGGTGGGGGAGGAGGAGGAGGAGGAGGAGGTAGACGCGAATGTGAGGTGGAGGGGGAGGCTAAGGGAGGTGGTGGAGGTGGAGGCGGAGGGGAATGGGAGGGGAAGGTGGTGGGGGAGGCAAGGGGAGGAGGGGGGGAGAGGGGGAGGTGTAGGAGGGGGGGCTAGGGGAGGAGGAGGGGGAGGCTAGGGGGAGCAGGAGGAGAAATGCATCGCAGTAGGGGGTGTTAGCAAGTTTTGCTGAGGGCTGAAGTGTTTAACATTATTTTTTTCCTTTATTCCACCGTAGTATTATTATTATTATTATTATTATTATTAGGATTATTTAATATATGTTTTCTGCCCGGACCTCCTGCGGCTGTGGTGATAACAAAACGTTGAGTGCGGGATTTGTGCAGCAGTAGTTCCTCGACGAGGTGCAGGGAGAGAGGGAGATAAGACGCAGATCTTCGTGAACACACACACACACATGTACCCCCAAAGCCCCCATCCCAACACACACAGCTACACACAAATACGCTCACACTAAAGCAGCACTCTTCTGCCTGCTGTCAGTGGATGGGCAGAAGTCCTGGCGACCAGGAACAGGTCCTCTGAGGAAAGACCATGAATAGACGTGTGCGTGCGTGCGTGCGCGAGTGTGTGTACGTATGTGTGATGGAACTGAGGGTCACCTTCACTTCCAATCTTCTGCGTTCGTTCACCTTTTGTTGCCTCGGCTCCTCCTCCTCTCTCTTCATCAGATCTCTGTATCGATCGTCCTATCATTGATGCCCCCCTAATGAGGCCACCATAGGATCAATAGAAACAATTGGAGCGCTGTTTTCAATGCTTGAGTCTGCCAATTATTTTTTACAGACTGCATGCGAAGGGAAGTCTATACCCCAGGCCTTACCAAGGCCAGTGTAGGTGAGGTGGCTGGTGTTTCACTATGATGACATACGGTCTCTTCCAGGCTCCTTCTGTGTGCTGCCGGTTTGAAACCCCTCTCTCTGCGTGCTGCTCATGGGCTGCGTCTGTCATCCCTGCTGCCATGTCATGTGGTCCTACTCTCCTCTGCAGTGTTTAGACGTCCAGACTTCAGGGTTTGGAACCCAGAGGCAGTCTGGCGACATGGGATTGCGCCCAATGCCTTGTGGCTGGGAGACAAGTGGTACTGGGTCGATGCTATGCTAACCCCAGTCTCGCTATCCCTGCCTGTGGTCCGGGCCAGTCTCTCTATCCCAGTGGACGGTCTCTCCATCCCAGCCTTGTATCCATCCCGGCACCAGAAGCTCTGCGTCATAATAATCCCACTGAGCCGTGTGTGTGTGTGTGTGTGTGTGTGTGTGTGTGTGTGTGTGTGTGTGTGTGTGTGTGTGTGTGTGTGTGTGTGTGTGTGTGTGTGTGTGTGTGTGTGTGTGTGTGTGTGTGTGTGTGTGTGTGTGTGTGTGTGTGTCTGTCAGGCGGCTCTTTTGCGGCCTCCATAGGGTCGAGAACTTTGTCAGATCCAGGCGCGGCCTCACAGCATGTCTCCCCTGTCGCTGTTGTCAAAATATGAATCCCCTGATTCGTTTTCCAGGTAAGGTTTCCGTCGGACTAGAATTGTTCGTCTAGTTTTCTCTGCCTCTGCCCAGGGGGCAGAACAGGGTGAGGTACGTCCTACCCCGATATACGCCTCGATACCTCAGAGGAAAGTTGCTGAGTCAGTTTGGCCGAACCCTATCAAGGACAAATGTCAGGCCTCAGCGCCCCGGCCAAAAGAAATTGGCCTTTACCTTTCCCCCAGAATGCATTGCGGCGGCCTCGGTGTGACCTTGCGTCTGTTTACTTCAAGGAAATACTTTTCACATGGATTTTGAAAATGATTCGTTCTATTGGAGTGACGCAGTATTGTCAGTGGAGGGGAGGGCGTGAATAAAGTGTGCACACCGTCATGCGGATCTGAAAAGTGTGTGCGTACGGGTGTATTGTCGCATTTGTGTACAGACTGTATATATTTGTACATACATTGCGGTTGTTTGCGTGTATTCTGTGTCTGCCTGTGTTCCCATTGTGCACGACTCTGAGGTTGTGTACCTGAATGGAGTTTGCTGAAGCGTGGCTGGACTCGTGCATTGTCGCACGTATATTTTGTGCACATATATATGTGTACATTGCTGTTTGTGTGCATTCTATGTTTGCCCGCGCTCCACATTGTGTGGCACTCTGAGGCTGTGTACATGCCTGGGCTGTGCTGAAGCCTGTGTGGACTTGGGTATCGTCGCATTTGTGTACATTTTAATGTGTACACTGCTGTGGGTTGTGTGTCTTCTCTGTTTGCCCGTGCTCCCACTGGGCAGCGCTCTGAGGCGTGCCCACGCACGGGACCGCTGCCGCCACGGAGTGAAAAGCCCATTCATCACCGCGGGCTCCGGTACCTTCCAGGGGTCACGCCGCCGTCCATGTGTTCCCTAATGAAGAACCCCCCCCGCTGGAGCCAATCACAACCTGCCTCCGACGAACCCCCCCCTCCCCTGCCCCCGACCGCCCAACCAATCGGAGGCGGCGAGGTGCTGAGCGGAGCGACGGGCAGGATTGATGAGAGGAGTAAGTCGCGGTGAAGGATCACCATAAGCTTCCTGAGATAACGCCGTTCCCCTCGCCGCCCGGCACTCGGGAAATGCAATAACGGCGGAGGCGTATCTCGGCGGCGGCTGCGGCGATGGGGGGTGATAACGGCCCTGTAGCCGGGCGGCGGGAATGGCCCGTTGAAAGGCGGGATTGGTGCGGGGCGGCGCAGGTCTCTGGAGGTCTGCGTGCGGTCGGCGTGCTTCCTCCTCGCCTGGAGCGCCGGTAGAGAACCAAAGACCTAGCTGCCCGCGTCGCCAATTTAATTGTCAGTGAAGGATGCCCCCGCGTGAACCCTAAGGGGTGTTTAATTCAGTCGGATTTACAACGGCGTCCGCCTTCATGTTTGTCAACGTCCGCCGGTTTTATAACCTCGTATCGAGTGGTTATTGAATATTACCTGAGGTATGATTTGCCCGGATATAACCTTGGGTATTTTTGTGTTGCCTCGAGATACTGAACGGCACTATTGTGCGGCGTCGGTTTGTCATTCAGTCGCCCGGGTGGTTTTGCCGTCTAAAAAAAGTAATTAACCACATACATGCCGTTGTAATGTTTATTGTAACGGGCCAATTACCGGCGACCGTTTGCAGGGACATCAGTGGCTCTGGGGGCGGCGTAAATCCTGGGTGTCACGCGGGGAGGGGCCTCATCCGGCCGCTCCGTAATGTATGAGCGGGATGCCGGGAGCACGGGGAGGAGAGGCGCTGTCTCGCTCCGGTGGTATTGACTCGGGTCCAGCAGCCCTGTCGCCGCCTAATGATGTATGGGCTGGAGAGCGGCGTTCATCAACACGGGGAAGATTACTCCTCCAGCCTCGGGCACTCTTCTCCCTCTCTTGCTCTCTCTCTCGCTCTCGCTCTCTCTCTCGCTCTCGCTCTCTCTCTCTCGCTCCATCTCTCTCTCGCTCTCGCTCTCTCTCTCCAGCACTCTCTCTCCAGCTCTCTCGCTCTCGCTCTCGCTCCATCTCTCTCTCTCGCTCTCTCTCTCCAGCTCTCTCTCCAGCTCTCTCTCCAGCTCTCTCTCACTCCCCCGCTCCCTCTCTCCCGCTCCCTCTCTCTCGCTCCTTCTCTCTCGCTCTCGCACGCTCTCTCCCGCCCCTTGCTCTCCCTCCAGCTCTCTCTCCCTCTCTCTCCCTCTCTGGCTCTTTGTCTCTCTCTCTGCCTGTTGTCACCTCCCCGAGTGAGGATCCATCTCACTCTTTCCTCCCCCATAGCCGAGGAGCATTACACCTAAACGACCAGCGCTCTCGGTCGCTGTGGAACATGTACACCACACACACACACACACACACACACACACACACACACACACACACACACACACACACACACACACACACACACACACACACACACACACACACACACACACACTCACTCTTTTGATCTTTTCCTTCTTATTCCATTTGTCCCGGGGTCATTCTCCAACGTCCTCCATGGTCCTTGGGATCAGGAAGAGGCCACCAGATGTTTACTTGTAGGGACTACCTTGACTCTGAGGATAGGACGCTGTCCTCCAAGGGCCAGGGAGGCGATGTGTGGATGAAGCCTGTCAATCAAGTGTCTCGGATGTCTGTGATGTTTCTCGTCAGCTAAACCAGAGTGTCGTTCCTTAGGGGGGGGGGGGGGGGGGGGGCTGTTTGAGTGGCAGTTTTAACACGCACACATGCAGACTCACACAGAGCATTCACACACACACACACACACACACACACACACACACACACACACACACACACACACACACACACACACACACACACACACACACACACACACACACACACACACACACACACACAGAGACACACACAGACACACACAGCGTTCATCTACCCAGACACACTGGGTATAAATAGACCTGTCATCCAAAGCATCCTCGCCACGTCAGCCTCCCCATCATCTCCCCGGCACTTGGGTCAGCGGGACAAAGCAGTAAGTCCTGTTTCACCGTCATCACTTCTTTCCAAATCCTCGGTCGTCTCATCGCTCTGGGTTAACCATTCCCCGACCCCGGGATGGTGCTGCAGCCGACCTGTAGGCCTCATGGACTGAGGCCCGGAGGTTATGCTATGCCTGGCCCCTGCCTGTGGTCTCTGGGCCCACTGTAGGAGAACCATGCTAAGGCCTAAAAAAAAAAAAAGTTTGGTTCCTGTTGGTTGTCAGTTGAGGTCATGGGTAGGTAGGGAATTTATTTTATTTTTTTATTTTATTTTTTCCAGCGGCAGCGAATGATAGGTAGGTTGTTTTCATTTAAAAACAAGAAAATTCGCTCATCCTTGTACAGAATGAAAAGGTGCTGTACCAAAACGTAATTATAGAGGTGCTGTACCAAAACGTAATTACATAAAAAAAAAAAAAAAAAAAAAATTTTTTTTTTTTTTTTATAAAACTCATAAAATAATTTGGGTCGCAAATAAATTGACAGGGTCGGTCGGAAACCGGAACCAAACAATTTTTTTTTTTAGGCCTAACCTCTACCTATTCTCTGTGGTCTCTTGGGCTACTGTAGGAGAACCATGCTAACCTCCACCTATTCTCTATGGTCTCTGGAGCTACTGTAGGAGAACCATGCTAACCTCCACCTATTCTCTATGGTCTCTGGAGCTACTGTAGGAGAACCATGCTAACCTCCACCTATTCTCTATGGTCTCTGGAGCTACTGTAGGAGAACAAGGCTAACCTCCACCTATTCTCTATGGTCTCTGGGCCTACTGTAGGAGAACCATGCTAACCTCCACCTATTCTCTATGGTCTCTGGAGCTACTGTAGGAGAACCAGGCTAACCTCCACCTATTCTCCCAGGTCCTCTGGAGCTACTGTAGGAGAACCATGCTAACCTCCACCTATTCTCTATGGTCTCTGGAGCTACTGTAGGAGAACCAGGCTAACCTCTACCTATTCTCTATGGTCTCTGGAGCTACTGTAGGAGAACCATGCTAACCTCCACCTATTCTCTATGGTCTCTGGAGCTACTGTAGGAGAACCAGGCTAACCTCCACCTATTCTCTATGGTCTCTGGAGCTACTGTAGGAGAACCAGGCTAACCTCCACCTATTCTCTATGGTCTCTGGAGCTACTGTAGGAGAACCAGGCTAACCTCCACCTATTCTCCCAGGTCCTCTGGAGTTCATCTCACTGTGGGGGGTCGCGCCGCTCCCACATCTGTCTCCAATAGAAGGAAGGACAGTGAGTAGTGCTTTGAGCGCAGCGTGGATCTCGCTGTATCCTGCGTGCATTCGTACCCATGTGTTCATGCCTCCACACCTCAGAACCCTAGAGAAGGCGATTTGTGTCCACAGCAGTACCAGGTGAGCTGACCTGCTTTATTGGTGCGTTCAGGAGAAGGTACGACTGTGTGCCTGTGTGCGTTCACTGGTCTGTGCTAATATTGTGGTTTATATTTGATGTGTGCAAACGGGATTGTTTTTTCATCGTTGAGTGACGTGTTTAAGGCTTGCAGGGTTAACCCAGCACTTTTGCGTGCGTGTGTGTGCTGGGTGAATTTGAATGTTAATGGCAGTGTTGAAATGGCGTAAACATACATCCACCTGGGCACGCGTGAGGTCTCTCTCCGGCAGAGATAAATGAACAAATGGTTATGTAAATAAGACAGGGCGGTGTAAATAGAGCCTGGAAGGGCAGAGGCATGAATAGTGCATGCGTCCAAATTGATTCCTGCTCCGCTGAACTCATTTACACAGCCCAGGGAATGCCTTATGAACCTTTGTGGAGCTGTGGCCGTGTGTTGGAATTTGTGCGCGTGTACGCGTGTTGTTTATTTGTGGGCCACAATGCCTTTAGCCCTCGGTGTGTGTGCAGTTGCATTCTATCTGTAAAGATTGGCCCAACGGCTGGCAGCTATTTACATTCATAAATAATCCCATGTAAAGTGTGTTGGTGTACGCTTTTCAATTTCCTTAGCATTATTTCGCGGTATTCATGCCATGGTACGGGAATGGAAATGCTGCTGGTATTTTGAAAGAGATCAAATCAACAATTCCCAGCCGCTCAGAAATGCTTTAGTGTTAGAGGGTTGGCTGGTAAGCGGAAGGTTGCTAGTTCGATCCCCGGCTCATCCTAGCTGAGAGTCGAGCTATCCCTTAGCGAGACAGTTCACCCTAACTACTCCTGACGAGCTGGCTGTCGCCCTGCGTGGTTGACACCGCCGTCGGTGTGGGAATGTGTGCCACTAGTTAGAAAAGAGCTATATAAATGCGGCTGTTTGCCATTTACCATTTATCGACTGCTATCCGATCACGTTACTTTAGATTGATGCTAGGCTGTGTCTTGTCGTGTGCTACAGTCGGTTGTTTCTGCTCTCAGCAGCCGGGATGCGGCGTGCGAGCCGTGTGATTGGCTCGTCGGAGCCTTCTCTGGTGCAGTGCAGGCGCTGGGCTCGGAGGCTGAGGCTGCAGCTCTCTGCCGTTCAGCACCTCCAGTGTCACAAGTTAGCGCTCATATCTTCCCCCAAGGCACAGCAATGTGATACGTGGAGCAGAGTAGACTACCACTCTTAATGTGTGGACGAGACGCACATATACACGACGCGTGACAAACAAGGATGTGTTGTCCGTATGTCTATGTTGGGGGGGGGGGGGGTAGGAGATTAGTTTACAGCTTGGTAACCGCCCTTCCTGTCATAGATCATATCAGTCGATACGGGCAGGCCTGAGTTATTAGGAGGAAGAGCCATTAACGCAGAGCCCTGTAAATATCTTAATGATGCGACCTCCTTCGTCATTGTCACCATCGTTTTGTAATTAGGCTTGTGTGTGTGTGTGTGTGTGTGCGCATGTCTGCGCTTGGGTTCATCCATCCATGCGGCCTGTGTGCGTTCGCTGCACCCCGTGTATCTTAGATCTTATCTTTCATCTGTGTCCCCCCCCCCCCCGGCCCCCCAGATGGGATGAGCGGTGAGCAGGTGAAATCAATAGCTCATCATCGCTTTCATCTGTGTCCAGCAACCTCGCTGGATTCATGTGAAGACCAGCCACCCATATGTGTGAGAGTGTGCGTGTCAGAGTGTGAGGGTGTGTCGGTGTGTGTGTGTGTGTGTGTGTGTGGGTGGGTGTTTGCGAGTTTATCAGTGGGTGTGGGTATGAGCGTGAGCGAGTGAGTGTGTGTGCGGGTGTGAGCGTGTGAGTTTGTGTGTGCGCAGGGTGGGTGTGTGATGAAGCGATGGCACACTCTGTGAAACGCTGGCACCTTGATCCGAGGGACGGGTGGAATCTAATACAGCAGCAATAGGTCCAGGGGTACAGGAACTGGAAGAGGAAGTGAAAGGTTCTTACTCCAAGCTAAAAAGGATCTGGGTTCAACCCATCCATGTCCAACATCTCTCTGTGGGTTAGCGTTCAGGACAAGATGGCTGAGCCCCTACTTGCTCGTACACTACCTCGATCATTCACTGCCGGTCGCTTTGGATGAATAGCAAACAGAGGTTATGCGAGTCAAGGATGTTAAAGTCCGGGAATAAAACCGTTGATTCAAACCATCTTGAAAACCACCGGGCTGGTTGGCAAGGAGAGGAGACCACAACAGGGGTTGACTGTAAACGGATCTCACATCTGCTCTAAAATAATTATACGTATTTTAGAAATTGAATTTTTTTTGTTGAAAAAAAGTACATTTTGTAGAGAGTTTAAATGTTGTAATTGTTTTCGAAATCATGCCCTCTTTTGTCTCAGCCGGAATCTGATATTCTTCCGGTTCGGCTATGAGAACACGAAGGATCCCCACCTCGGCGTCTCTTGATAATTTAAGGGTTTAGGAATGGCGAGGCTGCGTTCTATAAAAAGTAGCATCTCGCAGCGGGCGCTGTTCAACAGAATGACAAGGTGTGTGCTTTTGATGTGACACTGTAGCACTCTCCTCGGCAATAAATCCTCCTCTCCTCTCTCTCTCGCTCTCTCTCTCTCGCTCTCTCCCTCCCTCCCTCCCTCCCTCTCGCTCGCTGTGCTCCACTCCTTCTCACTTCCCTCCCACGTCACCCCTCCTACCTCGCTTCCCGTTTAGGGATGCTCTAGCAGGGAATGCTAATGAATGGAAATGCTGTGCATGGTGAGAGGAGCTGGCTGGCTGTTAACACACAGCGTGTGTGTGTGTGTGTGTGTGTGTGTGTGTGTGTGTGTGTGTGTGTGTGTGTGTGTGTGTGTGTGTGTGTGTGTGGTTGTGATTTCCATCTCCTCCCTGATTCTGTTCCTAGAATGTAAGGCGTGAGGAATGTTTTTTATTTTGATTTACATATTTGTTAACTTCTGCCATGTGTGTGTGTCATTGTGCGTGCGTGTGTGCGCGGGCATTTCCCTAATTATTTCGTCAACTTTTTGAATATTTTTTAATTAAGCTAATATCTGGTTCAGCGTTATGTGCCCAATTAGGCTCCTAATTATCCGTCTATTGCCCTATATATTTCTTTATTGTTTAAGTTGTTTTTTTATGTCCTGCGTTTGAATAGTAAAACACGTCAGAGAAAGCCACCTTTACCATCCGATACAAATGTTGAAATGGCGTGTGTGTCTTCTGCTGTAAACAGTTTCACGGTACACTTATTAGACGCCAACGTGATTTAATTCACATTAGCCGGCAACAATCTTTTTCCAATGCATGCATGGGCTCCCGGACATACAACAGCTGATATTTTCAAATGAGTTTTTATTGTTGATAATTTTTGCTGCTTTCAGCATCGTAAATGCTGAGGCCAATTAAATAGTGTCGGCGAGCTGCTGACAACCCATGTACGTCCCAACACCCTCATGGAGAATAGGGTCCCTGATCGGCCAGGCGTTTGGCTCTCATATCTCTGTGTTACTTTGCTTCTCGGTGTCCATCCATCAAAGCCCTGTGCTCCTGCATCACTCTCCACCACAACCCTTCCTCAGCTCGTTTTGAAATGCTTAATCTGCCCCCTCCCTCCCTCCCTCCCTCCCTCCCTCCCTCCCTCCCTCCCTCCCCCCTCCCCCCTCCCTCCCTCCCTCCCTCGCTGGCTTGCTCGCTCACTCCCTCGAACTCTCTCACTTTTTTCCTGACTCGTTCTCTCACTCCCTCCCTCCCTCCCTCCCTCCCTCCCTCCCTCCCTCCCTCCCTCTCTCACGCACTTCCTCCCTCCCATGCTCTCTAACTCACTCCCTCCCTCCCTCCCTCCCTCCCTCCCTCCCTCCCTCCCTCCCTCCCTCTCTCACGCACTTCCTCCCTCCCTTGCTCTCTAACTCCCTCCCTCCCTCCCTCCCTCCCTCTCTCCCTCCCTCCCTCCCTCCCTCCCTCCCTCCCTCCCTCCCTCCCTCCCTCCCTCCCTCATCTTTTCTTCTGCAGCCTGGTTTCATTCCCCCCTCCTTCTCTTGTGTCTCATCTGACCTCTGCTGTTCCTCAGAGGAGGACTTCCCCATTGGCTTACTGTGAGCATCTCAACAGGGCACACACACACACACACACACACACAGACACAGACACAGACACACACACACACACACACACACACACACACACACACACACACACACTCTTACTTGGCTCTGTGTTGGGGACCCCTTGTGGTGTTTTGGCTTGAACAGACTTGGACACCTGGAGGAGGAATTCACAGCGTTAACTAACCAGGTCCACTGCATCTCCCCCAAACCTCAGCGGAGCGTGGGGCTGGGATCGCACACACACACACACACACACACGCAAACGCACACGCACACACTGACGCACAGTGTTACGTGCGGCTTCTCAAAAGGTCTCCTGCTGAAGGGGTGAAGTGGTGTGTTAACCACTTCACACGCTTTCCTAGTGTGTGTGTGTGTGTGTGTGTGTGTGTGCTTGTGCTTGTGCACGTCCCCACCTCAGAAAACACATTAACCCATCTGGGAGGTGTCCTTCACGAGCACTCACTGAGCCTCAACAAGCAGCGACTACCTCAAATAGAGAACTCTCTTACTCCCCCCCCCCCCCTTCCTCCTCCCCCCTGTAGAGGAACACTCTACTCACTGATTTGTTGTGCGTCTGAACAGCGCCGCATAAAGCGCCCAGAGAACAGAGGAGTAGCGCTCCGTGAGACGTGACAGACGGGCGGGGTGTCTTCACACCGCGTCCCGGCTTAATCTTCGTCCTCTGTTGTCTTTGCGAACCTGTTCTCTATCCGAGTGTCTCAGAAGTTTCCGCTTTGGAGCCGTGCGCCGACAACAACCTCACACACCGAGTTAAAAGTTGACGTTCCTCACACACCCAAAAGGGACGAAAATCTTCTCGGCTGGGATCACTGTTCTTTTGAGCGGGGGAGGTCTATTTTTACTCTCTCACCTGATGTTCAGGTCGCAGCACGCTCTCAGTTCCGGTTAACCGTCCGTCATTGATCGATGAGGGGTTTGAAAGGTACGCACACTCTCGTCTCGTCCACACACACACGCGTGAGCATCCTCCAAAGAGAGCCTTGCAGTAAATACATTTGTCAGAAGAAAGAGAAACAATATATCGCTGCTGGTTCAGTGAGGATGTTCATAGAACTAAGTGCCAGGCACTGAGAAACCTCTAGGTTAACCCATTCCCCGTGTACAACAAAGATAGCTAGGTTAAGATGCTACACAAGTACTATTTCTACGTGCAAGTATGTACAACATACAATAACTGCGCGAGAGGGGTGTGGGGGGCTACGGGGGGCACTATTCAGAGTCTAGGTGAACTCTGAAAAACTGAGTCTTCCTTTTGTGTTCTTCTGTGTCCTTACCGCACCAGGTGAAGAGGCTTTCGGCCTTGTTTTGCAGTCCACCCCTCACCTACAGAGGAGGACAATAGGATGTTAGGACGTTGCCCTTGGGGGATTCTTTCCATTATACGACGGCCCCGTGTACAACATGGACCGCGCCAGCTGAGCTCCCGGCCTGAAGGCCTGTTTCGTGCCGCTCTGGGTTTTATGACCACCTATACACCCCAATTATATTCAATGCAATAGCCCCCCCCCCCGCCCTTCCCTGCACACCAACCCCCGTGTTTGTGGAGAATAAAAATAGCCGTGGATAGGGGGGGCCGTCAGGAAGGGGTCGTGGAGAGGGGCCGGGGGGGGGGGGGGGGGGGGGGGGGGGAGAGGGGAGGCGTGTGTGTGTTGTTTGGGGAGGTGGCGTGGTGTACAGGTGGAGGAGCGCGAGGAGCCATGTGATGGATGAGGGGTTGATGGCGTTCTGACAGCCAGGCGCTGGCTGTGTGGGGAGGGAGTCTTTGAAGATCGGAGCCCCTGTATTCTGGCTTTTATTCTCGCTCTCCCTCCCCTTCTCTGCAGCTCGCTCTCGCTCTCGCTCTCGCTCTCGCTCTCTCTCTCGCTCTCGCTCTTTCTCTCGCTCTCTCTCTCGCTCTCTCTCTTGCTCTCTCGCTCTCGCTCTCGCTCTCGCTCTCTCTCTCTTGCTCTCTCTCCCCTCTGCATAGCCCTCTCTGCATATCTCTCTCTCTCTCTCCTTCTCTGTATCTCTCTCTCTCTTGCTCTCTCTCTCTCTGCATATCTATCTCCCTCTCTGCATCTCTCTGCTCTCTCTCCCTGCATATCTCTCTTGCTCTCGCTCTCTCTCTCTGCAGCTCTCTCTCTCTCTCTGCATCGCTCACTCTCTCTACATCGCTCTCCCTCTCTCTCTGCATATCTCTCTCTTGCTCTCTCTCTCTCACTCTCTCTCTACATCGCTCTCCCTCTCTCTGCATCGCTCTCTAAATGCAACGCTCTCTCCTACACGTCTCTCGCTCTACCTCTGGTGTCTCTCTCCTTCATACACGCATTCAGACACTTGCTCTCTCTCTCTTGAAAATAGTGTATAGTGCTGTAGATCCCCATGCATTCCTTGCTCTCTCACACTTCGCTGCCTGGTTAATAATTGATCAAACCCCCAACATTGCAACATTTTGTACACATGTGTTTGTGTACGGAGGTTTCATTCAGAACGCAACATACCCTCACACCCTGGCCCGTGGTACTTTAAGTAGCTGTTCTTTCTACTGGGGGCCCACTTGACTCTGTGCATCTGTTAATACCAGTTGGAGACACACACACACACACACACACACACACACACACACACACACACACACACACACACACACACACACACACACCGCCCAGCCAATGCGGCCTCATCTTGGAGCTGTCAATATGGCAGGTGGAGGAATTGCCTTCTGCTGATGGATGCGAGCCCACTGACTATCTCCGGAGGCTGAAACCCTGAGGGAGGCACACACCTGGAACCCAGGAGCTTAGACTGGAGTCTACTAGCTGCATGCTCCGACAGAACATGCACACGCACACGCACAGACACACACACACGGGTGGGACGATTGGCGACCTGTAAAAGTGATTGACGCCATCCTCTGTCGCTGGCTCCACTGGTCTGCGTCAGGCTGATCGACTGATTGGTCAGAGAGGCGGATGAGGCTAATAAAATATTAAAACCCTCTGGGCCCGGGCGTCTGTGTAATAGGTTGATGTAACGGCACTGACATGAGCTGTTGGACCCGCGCTTTTATCACCGCTGTTGAGAATCTCAGGATTGGCAACATCATTCATACACACATTCCACATCAGAAAGTTTTGTGGCCTTCATCGGATTTTCCTTGTTTATAACGGACCCGTTTGCTGTCGTGCCGTCGGTGACAGACAGACGTGTGGCCGCCGCTGGCTCGTGGCTGTTTTCCATAGACAATAAATTCGGCTGATTTCCTCTGAAGCCCGGCTGTCATCACTTAGTCGGGACTCAATAGATAACGCTTTATTAACCCTGGGAGGGAAATTCTGGAATTGAAATTGGGCATTAGCGACCAGGTGTGTGTGTGTGTGTGTGTGTGTGTGTGTGTGTGTGTGTGTGTGTGTGTGTGTGTGTGTGTGTGTGTGTGTGTGTGTGTGTGTGTGTGTGTGTGTGTGTGTGTGTGTGTGTGTGTCCTTCTGGGTTTATCTGCATTTGTAAGTTTGTGGTCGTCGTGTGTTTCCTTCTGTCTGTATCTGCATGTGCGATCATCGCCTGTGTGTGTGTGTGTGTGTGTGCGTGCGTGTGTGTGGCGCGCCAGTGTAAGGCGAATGAATGGAGCGGCGTTTGGGTTTTAGCCAACAAAGAGCCCGTCGTCCAGGAAACCTCGTCCTCTTTATGAATTATAAAAGACGCATCGTAAAAGAAAAAGGGATTCGGCTCTCAGTCACGTTTTACCAGCCTGCCTGGCTAGCCTAGCCCCAGAGCACTGGCGCCCCCCATTACATATTTATCAAACCCGGCCCTCCACTTCCCCATACTGTGAGACAAAATGGCACTGTGCCGCTATGAGGGCCCCGTCGACGCACCTGCACACGCCTCGGAGAAATGGGGCACAGTATTAGGGTCTGTCGTGAGACCGGAGCCTCGCGACGGACCATAATATCTCCACACCTGAAAGGGCTTTACTTCCACGCTGCACGGGAGAGTTAATTAAATGTCGGTCGGTTCTAGAAGATAGCGAGACAACGTGAGCGTTTTCTCTGTTTTTGTCCTCGCGTCACTCGTCTCTGCTGTAATGGGAAAGATCAGACGGTTCCTCGGTCTCCTGCTCCTGACCTACCTTTCCGCGGGGGGGGGGGGGGGGGGCATGTTGTTGCTGTGTGGAGCATCCGAGCAGGCCAGGTGTGACAAATAGCCGGCCGACACCGTCCGTTAGCATGTAATGCGCTAATTAGCATACGAAAGAGTGTGGGACGAGGGTTTAGGCGGCTCAAGAGTTGGCAGGACGGGATGTTCATCGAGAGATGAGCGATTACGGACTGACCTTTGGAGAGTCAATCATACGAGACCAAACTGGGGGGGGGGGGGTGGGAGTGAGGTTTGAGAAGAGCCAGAACAAAGCGTGTAGCACGTGAACGGACGTGCCTTCCCCACCTATTCATCGTTGGCCACCGTGTTTTGGAAGGTCAAGAGGGAGGGTGGAGGGTTTGAAGAGGGTGGGGGAGGTCAAAAGGCAGGCTAAGTGTGTGAATGTCATCACCTCATTGAGCCCCTCCAGAGCGCTCTCTAATGGCCGTGGTGAGTGGGTTTGAACGGGGGGCTCAGGCGGATGATTGGCTGATTGCGTTGAGGAGTTTCATTAGTGCTCCGGGCGTGCTCCCGTACCACACACCGTCGAGCCCTCAGCGCTCTGCTCATTTCGTTCGTTTTAGGTCTTCTATTTACTGTAAGACACATTACGGCTAGACTCTGTGTGTGTGTGTGCGTGTGTGTGTGTGTGTGTGTGTGTCAAATCTATAAATAAGCATATCTATGTTTTCCTGGTGTCGTGTGCTTCTGAAGCTAATGCTGTCCCAAGGGCTTCATGTTTTCTAGCAAGCAGTTATCCTGTGGTGTGTGTGTGTGTGTGTGTCTGCGTCTGTGTGCGAGCGCCTGTGTGTGTGTGTGTGTGCGTACTTCTGTGTGTGCCATTGCCTCTGCGTGTGTGTATGTGTATGTGTGTGCGAGTGCTTCTGCACGTGTGTGTGTGTGTGTGTGTGCTTCTGTGTGTGTGTGTGTGTTCTGTGAGATAGTGCTGGTGTGAAGGAGCTCAGCGGGGGGGTCATGGCTGAGCAGGTGGCGTTCCTCAGGGCATGACACCGAGCATCTCCTGTGATCTCGTGATTTAGCCGTTGTGAAACACGCTGTCAATTATGATTGTTTTCAGAAAGAGAAGAAGACCACCGCAGAAAGCGGTGATTCTCATCCCAGACAATGGACCAAAAGAACCACAAGGCCCTCTCTGCAAGCCCCTGACAATAGCTTTAAATTGGGGGCTGGTTGAGATGATTATTTCCTTGCCTACAGCGACGGGAGGCTTTCCATTCAGCCGGCTTACAAGAGGATTGTATCACGGCCACACACACACACACACACACACACACACACACACACACACACACACACACACACACACACACACACACACACACACACACACACACACACACACACACACACACACACACACGTGTAATCTTTTCCATATAACAGCCTGCATCTCCAGGAGTCTTCGTTTATTGGCCCACCCCCACAATAAGACTGGTATCTTTATTTCCATGCACATCATAGCCCTCCCTCCGCTCTGGTGGCTCGCTCGCCCCTCCTCGCTCGCCCCTCCTCGCTCGCCCCTCTGCCCAACGCGCCGCCATTTGATTTAGAGCAGCGAGGCAGAGCACCAGGGCTTCATTCTCCTCCAGTTAGTGTCTCTTTGTGTGCGCAGGGCTGTTTCCTCTGAGATACCCCAGCGGCACGAGCGCTGTGCGCACAGGGAGGACTTGGACCGAGGGAGGGAGGGAGAGAGAGAGAGAGAGAGACAGAGAGAGAGACTCTTTGCAAGACCCACACGGAAAAACGACTTCCCTCCTCTCTCATCATCGACCATCCGTCAGCCATCACGGGGAAACAGGAAGGAGGCAGTTGGCGTGGCGCGGGGGGGGAGCAGGGTTGTTTTTGTCTTGTCAGTCTTATTGCCCCCCCCCCCCCACCGGCAAAGGGGAGGAAGGAGGAAGGCCCCCTGCCGGCCCCCCTCCTGCCCTCCATAGCTGCCGAACCACTGCCCGACACTTCTACACCCCGCCCCGCTCTGCGTCCGTGGAGCGCGGGGGCCCTCATTAGCACTGACAGCGGCGGCTCCCAGGGGCGGCAGAGCGGGCTGGGAGCCGGGGCTTGAAGGGCGAGGATTGGGAGGGGGGGGGGGGGGGGCGCCTACATCCCATCATCCCATCATCCCCATCTCCCTCCCATTCCCACAAAGCCCCAGCTCCGAGACGCAAACAAAACTGTCCGCGGTTCGGCCCCACCGCCGCGATGCCGCCTGAGGGAGGGAGTGAGGAGGGAGGGAGGGAGGAGAGAGGGAGGGAGGGAGGGAGGGCGAGGGAATGCTTTGGGAGGTGTTAGAAGGGGAGGGGGGTGAGGTGGGGACAGGTGGGAGGGAGGGAGGTTCGGGGGGCTGGGGGAGACAGCCTTTTAAGAGCAGTGGTTTGAGGCCGCTGTGGAGCTGTGATACGGACGCGTCCGCACTCTGTTGTAAAGGGATGTGCGTGTTTTGCGGCGGGCTGTCAGATAGATAAAGAGAGGCTCAGCCAGCCGCCGGCCTCTCAGCCGCCCTCCCCTATACATCCCCCATACATCCCCCTATGTGTACGCTGAGGACGCCGCTGTATATACCGCTGTGGTCATCGTCTCGGACGCGGAGCGCGCCACGTAACAACGCAAGCACAGGAGAACCCAGAGATCACACAAGAACCCAGAGACACACACACACACACACACACACACACACACACACACACACACACACACACACACACACACACACACACACACACACACACACACACACACACACACACACGCACACACAAGAACACGCACACAAACAGACACACGCACACTCACAAACCTAGAGAATGCTAATGGGGTTCTTGGCTCCTCTGCTTGGTTTCTGCTGTGGGGGAGTTTAGGAGGACCCCAGGCTTCAGAAGAGGAAGACGAGGAGGGGGAGGGGGAGGAGGAGGAGGGCGAGGAAGAATAGGGCCATGTGCAGTGCAGATAGGGAGCGCTGCAGTAGACCCGAGGTAGGGGAGGGGTTCCGCAGCACCTGACGTTCGCCGGAGGTTCCCCCCAGACCTCCGATCGGCCCGTCCCCAGGTCCACGCGAGACCGCCGCTAACAAAGACAAACTAGCGCCACTTATTACCGCCACCGCCTCGTTTGTTACGAGACCAGTGAGACCAGCTAGGCCAGTGAGACCGGCGTGAACAGGCTGTTGGGGAACGCCCGCAGAGAGAGAGAGAGAGAGACCTGCAGGGAGTTCATTTACTGCAGCGCCAAACCGTGCATCCAGAGCTGATTTCTTAAGCTCTGATTAGGATCGTTGATACTATATAAAAATTGCTGTCTTATATACCCATGCACACATATCCACATGGGTCTTTCCATCTGGCAGCACCTGCAGACTTCAAGAGCATAACCTTACATAGTATATCAGTGCAGCGCTGTATTATTTACAACTACTACTACTACTACTACTACTACTACTACTACTACTACTACTACTGCTGCTGCTGCTGCTCTTTCAATAGTGGAGACAGTGTCTACACCAGGCCTGGGTCTAGTGAGGTCTCAGACAGTGAGACCTAATGCACCGCTCTGTCGCTGCCTACTGAGAGAGAGAGAGAGAGAGAGAGAGAGAGAGAGAGAGACCACCTACACAGCGTTTACATACCATCAGTCTGCCCCCACGCTGAGGCCGTTCTTAATCACGTGTTTGATGAGACCGCATTGGAAAGTATCCCCCCCCCCCCACTGTCAAGACTCTCCCAGCATGCATCAGCAGTTTCGTGGGGGGCAGGGAGGAAGAAAGCCAAGAGAGAGAGTCACCGTGGTTACCATTTACTGTCTTATTTGTGAGGGTCTGTGTATCACCTGTTTCCAATTCACTTCATCAAGTGGGGGGCTTGAGGGAGGCCCTCCATTATGTCTGTGTCTGCTAGGACCGTACGAACACTGAACGCCTGTGAGAGGAGTAGACCCAGCCACCGAGTGAGACACACGCTACAGTGTGGAGGAGCTGTGCAACGGCCTGACACTCCTCGCACACATGCTGCACACATGCTGGCAGCAGCCCGTGGCGGTGAGGGTGGTGGTGGTGCTGGCGGTGGCGGTGGTGGGGGTGCTGCTGGCGGTGGTGGTGCAGTCTTCACCCCCCCCCCCCCCCCCCACATCCTCCTTTACCTTAGAGGAACTACAAAGGCTTCCCATTGCCGTCTGGAACACCGGAGAGTCAGCGACACACTACCCTAACTTATCCTCCCTGCTGCAGCCCTCCCCCCCACTCCCTTCCTCCCTTCCTCCCCTCCTCCCTCCCTCCCTCCCTCCCCCCTCTGCGCCCCAGATGCTCTGCTCTGATTAACGTCCAGCGGCTGCTACTTGGGAAGAAGGATGAGGTGATTTATTGGAACCCGCCGGCGTGTCTCCCGCGGTCGTGTCCTCCGGGCCTCGCCGAGGTTTTTACTGCCTCCGTGGCGGCACAACCCGGCCGTCTCCTGCAGGGTCGTCTCCTCCTGAAAGGCTCGGGCGTCGGGCCGTGGCTGCGCGCTTTGCTCGTTCGTTCCATCGATGTTCTGCTTGGTGCCGCTCTCTGTGAGGTGAGCTGGTGGGCGGCATGTGGCTCGGGAGGTAGAGCGGGTCGCCTGGTAGCCGGAAGGTTTGCTAGTTCGATCCTCGGGTGTCGAGGTGTCCCTGAGCAAGACCACCTCACCCTGACTGCTCCTGACGAGCCGGCTGTCGCCCTGCGTGGCTGACTCCGCCGTCGGTGTGTGAATGTGTGCATGAATTTGTGAATGTTAGGGGATATTGTAAAGCGCTTTGAGTGGCCGCTGGTTACAAAAGAGCTGGATAAAGGCAGTCCGTTTGGTGGCTCTGTTCTCCACACGCCCAGCGTTGGGCAAAACACTCCCCGTGGCTGGTGTGAATAACAAGCAGGGTTTAGAAGGTGAGGGTGATCTGCCTCGTTCTGGTTCCGTCTCTCTGTCTCTCTCCATGAGGCCGTCCGATTGATGCCGTATGTTCGCTCTTGATTTGTTTATGTTTGGATGACGAATCGATTTTGGGTAATTTGCTGCTATCCCTTGCACATGCTTTGCCTGTATAAACGTATCACACACACACACACACACACACACACACACACACACACACACACACACACACACACACACACACACACACACACTATCATACATGGGCGTGCGGCGCGCGCACACACACTCTCACACACACAGCAGACCGACACACACACACACACTATCATACATGGGCGTGTGGCGCGCTCACACACACACACACACACACACACACACACACACACACACACACACACACACACACACACACACACACACTCTCTCTCTATCACTAGGCTATGTCAAACAGCTGAGTCCAACAGCTGGTGTCTGTATCCTAGCTTGTGGTGTGTGTGCGTGCGCTTAAAGCCCTGTACGGGCTGGTGATTGGCTCAGCTGGCATGCTGGCTGGCTGGAGATGGTCGAGCAGCATTCTGGATTAAAGGATCATCCACGGTGTCAGACAAACATTGGATTAGCGCTGGGAGCAGAGCCCTCCTGGCCCCCGGCCCCCGGAGGGGAGAGGAGGGAACACACTCTTCAAGGAGAGAACCCCCAGCCGTCACCTTCTCCCGCCCGTCCACGCGCCCGTCCACCTGCCCGGACCCCCCAGGGCCCCGGTTCCACGTAATGAGACCCGTAATGGAGTGTGTGACCGTAGCGCTGGCCATGAATGCCAATCAGCCGCGGCCCCCCGGGGGACGTGTCGAATCAGGGAAGTGGGAGATGATTGCTGGTGTGCTGTCCTGGCGTCACGCCATCGCTCATTGGGGACGGCAGGCTGCAGGTTGGGTCTGGGGTGGGGATGATGGGGACTGTGTGCAGAAACGTGTGCAGTACGGGGCTCGGTATCGGGCGGGGGAGTCGCTCTTTGCGACCTGCTGGTGTCCAGACCTTTTAAGTTGTAATTGGCGGCATGTGGCTCAGGAGGTAGAGCGTGTTTCGGCCGGTAACAGGAAGGTTGCTAGTTCGATCCAAGCTCCTCCTAGCTGAGTGTCGAGGTGTCCCTGAGCAAGACGCCTCACACTGACTGCTCCCGACGAGCTTGCGGTCGCCTTGCATGGTTGAATTCACCCGTGAATGGGTGAATGTTAGGCAATATTGTAAAGCACTTTTAGTGGCCAATTGTAAGAAAATTGCTATATAAATACAGTCCATTTACCATTTACCATTTAAGTGTCCTGCCTCCCAGAGAAAGAAATGCTGAACTTGCAGCTCTGTTTAATGTTACTTACTGCAGTGAGATGTCACTCGTGCAGTGCCCCTCGTCTGCCACCCTGACGCGCCATCAAGTCCCTCCTCCCCTCCATCCCTCGATGCGTGATTGACACGTCAGGCATCTCAACGGCGTGGATGAGAAGTGCCAAAGCGCAGCTGTATTCTGCAGCAGTGCCTTCTCCCGTTGACCACGAAGCTCTGATGATGTTCATGCCGGGACCGGTCAAAGGGACAACGAAGGAGAGGCCAACCACTTGAAGAAAGAGGTGACATTTTGAGGATACTCGGCAGATACCTCTCATTTGGCAGCGGCCGTTTTTGGGGAGATTTACTGCTCAAGCCGTGGCAGAGAAAGTCAGGCATTGCATCACCCAGTGTTTTGGCTTCGCCAGGCTATAGTAATTTGGCAGTGTATAATAGGGGGCTAGGTGGAGATAGACTGGGGTGATTAGCAGCCCGCGGCGCTACTGATGGTCTAGCTAACAGTAGAGCAGCTGGCATTGTCAGAGGTGTCCGCGAAGACAGTGAAACAATGGTGAAAGATACCGAGTTATTAATAAAATCTGGGGATGGGGAGAAGATTTGGCACGATTTCTAGCTGTCTGTCATTGTGTCTAACTATTAAGCAGTTAAACACACACGTGCACACACACACAGACCCACACATGCACCCATACACACGCACGCACGCACACACACACACACACACACACACACACACACACACACACACACACACACACACACACACACACACACACACACACACACACACACACACACACACACACGCGCGCGCCAGGAACTCGCATGACTACAAACTCATTCGAGATAGAAGTACAGAGCCTAATGCATCTTCATCAGTCCTGTAATCATTTCCTGGCGTTTGTAATCAACCTCCAAGTGTCCTTAGCAGCAGAGACGGTCTGAAAACGGCACTGCCGACATGTAGTTTCGTCTCGAGATGTCTTTACCTCTGTACAACACACACTCACGCTGGCTTTAACTGGCAACACAGCATCTCTACCAAGGTCGACCTCCAGATTAAGCAGACGAAGGACTCAAACCTGAGCACATTGAAAGAACAGGCAACAGACTGGAGATGTTCCACTATTTTTTTTCTTTTTTCCCCCCTTCTCGACACTGATTCAGATTCCTGAACTTCCTGAGCCAGAGTATATACGGATACAGCATCTAGCTATATCGGTTAGGCATCTATTGTAATTACTTATACCGCTTGTTCTTATTGAAGGGTTCTGTTGCGATGACATTAATGTATAGTTCACTTACTGTTGACAATTTCTTTTTTTCAGAAATAGATCATTAACATTAGGATTATAATAATACATTTGTAATCTTGAAGTTAAGCGTACATGCATCCATGTTTTTCAGACTTGGGAGCTCAAACGCATGTCGGTCAGAGATGACGCGTTTCCCATTCCGACGTTCCACCTCTGACCATTAACGAACGCAGCATAACAACGTAGTGTTACTGTATTTGAGGCTGTATCAGAGGAATTTCCGATGCTGGTTTCGGTATGGGAACAACTCTAAAACAGTCTCTTCCCCTTGTTCTTTAATCAACTATCCTTTCTCATCTGCCTCATCTCTGTGGGCCGCTATGTGTAGCCCTAAAGCTTTGCCTTATTGCTGCTAATTCTATAATGAGGTTTTCTTGATTGTTTTCCCTGATCATCCGGCTCTTGTCTCGCAGCGCGACTGATGATAACTCAGACCGTATGGTAATCCATTGTTTGACCTCGGTTGTCCTCTCCCCTGTATCTTCCACTGTGGAGTACACCGCCTCACACAACCCCATTCGTCATCGTTTAGGTACGCACGCGGTAATATATGAAAGGGTGTGGTTTTACATCTGTCCTCGTGTCAACCTTCTCCCCAACACGTTCTCCAGGGAGCTCTGATGTTACTCTTATTTTAGAAACGCTATTGCACTCGGAAATATGAGCTCGCTGCACGGCTGGGATTACACAACGGTCGGTCGGCCACGCTGGGTCCCATTCAGCCACAACGGCGAAAGCTCTCCGGAGCAGTAATGGAGGCTTCCCGCTCTCCGGAAGGCAATCATCTCTGTGATTGGCCTGCCCAGCAGTAATGAGAATCTCCAAGAGTTACATGGCTGCCGGTGGTAGTACCATGCCGTGGACGGCAGACACGCCGGGATGAGCCAGATAAAACAGAGGGAAAAGAGTGACAATAGTAGTCCAGGGGAGAATAATGCTCTCAGCGCCGTCTGCCTGCCTGGATTCTGTAGTGTGGAGTTATAGTGTGACTGGGCTTCTGCACACCAGCGCCGTTTATCAAGGCCAGCCCTGGCTGAGTACCCATGGCAACAAGGGGAGGGTCCACTGCTTGTTCTCAACCTCGTTCACAACACAAAGACGACTTTTCATAGTGTTTGACGGTGTTAGAGACGTGTTTGTTTTTGGTTGTTATCGTGAATTTAACATGGCAGGCGTAGTCTTGGCTTACTCCCCTGGAGGGAAACAAAGGTTACGTAGCAGGCCTGCAAGTCCGATGGTGTAGGACGAAACAGAGCAAGTCTAGCAGTATCACTTAATCCGTTTCAAAATGGATTTAATGAAAGTGTTCAACCAAAGATACCCAGTTTATCTCCAGTTGTAAACATCATAACTGAATCTCAAAATAGTACCCTAGTGCTGTGCAAGTAATTCCTGATTCGGTCACAGTTTATTACCTCCTTGTCTACCTGGTTTATTTACAACCCGTTATTGACCGCCAATGAATTTTGAAGAAAAACAATTGGCTTTTTTTATGTGTGGATGTATTTCTGTTCCAGTTTTACTGCCTCGACATGTTTGATGTGTTTTAAAAATCATCGAGATTAATGTGTCTAGTATTGTTTCAAAAGGAACAGTCACTCATTTGACTGAAGAAGGTGTGTGTGTCCGTGTGTGTGTATGAGTGTGCATGTGGGTGTGTTTATGTGTTTTCTTGTGCGTACCGAAGCGATTCTTTCATTTGTACCCGTCTACTGCTGGATGGCAGGTTTCAGCATTTTGTCACATACAATACAATGTCGGTCCCAAAAGGAGAATAATGTTTAACAAGCAAACCGTTGTGTGTGCTGCGCTCCCAAAGACACTGCAGCAATATCTCTTAATCTCCGTCTCCCTCTCTCTCTGCCTCCCTCTCTCTACCCCGCTCTCTCTCTCTCTCCCGCTATCTCTCTCCCTCCATCCCGCTCGCTCTCTCCCACGCTCTCGCTCTCTCTCTCTAATTTCACATTCAGCATTTGTTGTTTTTACAGCAGCATACTGCCGTGCCAAGGTGGTTACCTCTGTTGTGGCAAGAGAGGGAGAAGGTTGCCGGGGTAACGTGCCGTTTTGACAGCTGTTATGACTTGTGCTGGTGCTCCCGGTCGCTGAGAATCCATGAGATGCACACGACCTTCTGGGGGAGAGGCCACACCTCGACCTTAAACAAGGGAGGCACACCATGGAACCCGGCCTAATGAAGGGCTAATTGATCCAGGCCACCGGTTTCACCTCGTCTGATCTTCTGCAGAGACTGCGAGGGGATCCTTTAATTACATCCCTTGTAACAGTAGGCTACTTACTTGACTACTGTACAGAATCGGATACAAATAAGATATAATGTGTTAGACCTGCTTTGGGGTCGATTCTGAATGTAAACATTAATATTTTTAATAATGCACCGGGTTCCTTGTACAACTTACAGCATTAGTTCTATGAGAATATATTTCATATCGAAGCAGAATTGGTATCGCAACTGAAATTTCCGAATAACCGAATCGATATTGAATCAAATCGGATAGAATCGGAAATTAATCGATTCCCGACATGGTGAATCGGATTCTAACCGATGAGGCAAATCAGTGGCGACGCCCATCCCTGACAGCGAGCCGCCCAGTGCCTTCCAGCCCAGCGAAGGCCTCGCGGATCACAAAGCACACAACAGCACGTTGGGTAAACAGGGGGCTAAGTGCTAAGCCGTTTACGACGCAACGCGATCGCTGCTTGTGGCTTTTGTGGAGCACTAATGAATCCCCCCGGGGAGGTTAACGTGTCCAAGGTCAGGATCCATTCACAGCGAGGCCAAGGCCGGGCGCTATCGGCCGCTCCCCGCTGCGGTCCGGACCTCCGCTTTATGGTCACTCTGAAGCGGTCATAAATCACCACGGCGCTCATTACGGGCGTAAAGGTCCGCTCCGGGAAGTGGGCGGGGTCAGACCGGAACACACAACGGCCTTCTGGTTGTACGGTGGAAGTGCACCACTGGGCCGTTGTGGCTCCTCTTTGGGTGTGGTTTTACCGCTCGTTCCTCCTCTCCCCCTGGGACGACACAGGGTCAGGTGGGCTGACCTAAGAGCCAGGGTGGACTGGTGCTTCGTACTCTGATCACAGCTCTCTCTGCTCTCTCTACCGCTCTGTCTCTGTCTCTCTCTCTCCTTTCCCTTTTGTCTCTCTCTCTCTCTCTCTCTCTCTCTCTCTCTCTCTCTCTCTCTCTCTCTCTCTCTCTCTCTCTCTCTCTCTCTCTCTCTCTCTCTCTCTCTCTCTCTCTCTCTCTCTCTCTCTCTCTCTCTCTCTCTGCCCTCCATAGGGCCTCACTCAAACTTTCCCTACACTCTGTGTGGTGCCCTCCCCCCTTTATTCATAGCAAACGTCTGACGATAGCGCAGAAACCCAGAAGATTCAAGAGCAGACAATGTGATTGCAAAGAAGCAAAGCTTCACAGCTCTACATCTACAGGCTCAACATGAAGATTGGAAGCAGATCAATTGTCCTGGGATTCAGTCGGGGCGAGGATTCTCTGAATGGAGGGAGGAGACATGGGAGATTAATTCTCTCTCTCAATTGTCAGACATATATCTCTGGCTGTACGTTAATATCTGATCCCCATCCCAGCTGTAAATGTCCCACCCTCTTCTCTTCTCATTTCCCAGTAGATCTTCCACAAACGGCTCTGGATTAATCCCATTCACTGTTAATTTGCGTGCTATCAGTCTCGGGGATAAAAAAAGGCAAATTAAATTAATTAGTTTTTAATGATGTCTCCAGCGAGCCGCCTCATCAATCCTCCCCGACTGGTACGTCGCGGCTAGTCCTATGGTACGAGGGCACTGTGGCCCCTTAACATACAGCGAGACGGCCCTTTAATATACAGAAGGTTACCTCAGAACTCAAGTATAGGTGTGTATTGATTGCAGCGCGACTGTGTGTGCACAATGTTGCATGTCATGAGTAACGTGGAGAAAGAGCACCAGAAGTAAAAACATAGGAGGCTTGTATTTGGTCCTTATTTGGCTGCTAAACGCATTAACTCTGTACTAAGCATCCATCTTTTTGGGTGTGTTGTTGTCAGTATATCAGGCAGATCATTAAAGAACGGGGGCTTTTTACGCTCTGATCCTCTGGTGCAGATAGTTTGATATCCGTTTGTTGACAGTTGACAAATTACAAGCTGCTGATGCTTTTTCTATATGGCTCCTCCTATAAAAATCTGTTCAAAAATAAACACGTATAATAAATGCAATATCCAGTTCCAGTCGTTCCATCACCATGGGGGATCTAACGTGAGCGACATACTCCCCCAAACTTTTTTCATTCTCGGTCTCAGGTGAGAAGCGTGAGCAGGGGTGAATCGGTGAAGTCTCCCCTCAGGCGTGCGCTAGGAAACACCCGTCAAGCACACGACGTAAAGCCCCCATCCGAAGACTCAGAACCCCTCACCGACCTAGAACCGCCAACCCCACTCGGAGGCTGTGCAATAAACTCGAGATGCGCAAACGTCGTAATCTCCACGAGTCTATATTCTGATCTTAACGCCAGCTGTTCGCTCTCCGAGACTCTAATTACACCGCACCCCGAACCAGTAAAACTGCGAGGGTTGTGATTAATGTTTAAAGGCGGCGAGGTACTTATCAACAATGTGAGATATGCATCCAGATCTGTCGGAGGCCTCCAGAGACTGCTGAGGTAGTCGCGCGGCAGGGGGAGTGCTTGTTACCCAGCCATGTGTGGCTGGGTGTGGATCTGAAGGGAAGGGCGTGCCGTGAGAGCAGGGGTTTTTAGTCTTTAAATGTGTGCTTGGATGGCTCGATTCTCCATTTGTTTTCCTGTCGTGTAGGCCTAGAGTAAGGGACATGGCCCACACTACAGCTGAACATCTCCTTGCATTCACACGCACGCAGGCACATACACATGCCACACACACCACACCCTGAAATAAGCTTCCCTTTCTTTCATTTCTATCGAACTAGGTAAAAAATCTATTGTGGTAAAAATATGTATTTAGTCGACCCGACTGATTTGACCCGTTTTGTAGTAATTTGTGTTCAAACGAATAGCAATACAAAAAGTAGATGATTACACGCACGCACGCACGCACGCACGCACGCACGCACGCACGCACGCACGCACGCACGCAAGCAAGCAAAGGCACACACAGGGCTGCCCACATGACCTCGTTGAAAACCCTACAGTGCGTCATAAAGACTTGCACGAATCGTAAAGTGTAATGACGGTATCAGTGATTTCAGTAAATGCTGTTAAACCTCAAGCGCGGTTAAATGTTTTATTATTTGACAGCCTTGTTGTCTGAGCACCATTGCGCTCCAATCTTCCCGCTTACGTTTACAGTTTTATTTTTGTCTTTTTTTTTTATACGGCATTATGTCATCTCTCTCTCCCTCTCGTTATCATCACCTGTGTTAATATTCTACCCCAGTCCACGCCACTAAAATGAAAGTCTGCCCCACTTGAGATGGATAAGGGAGCCGGTGATTCGGTTCACTGGGTTCAAGTCGGACAGTTGGACTGGCCTTGGATTGGCCGGATTAGAATTGGCTTGTTTATACATTTTGAATCCAACACCAATCATTGGCTGTCTGTGAGACCACACAGGTGTTGGTTTATTTCATTGACATTCACCTGTGTTTGTTCATCTGTGAGCGACTAAAGCGGCAAGGTAAGGAAAAGATCCTTTGTATATGTGTTGTATACGTACACTGTGTGTGTGTGTGTGTGTGTATGTTTGTATTTGTGTGTCTGTACCTCAGCCTCCTAGCTCCATTCTCTCTGTTGTGGGGGCGAGACTGTAGCGGTTCAAAGGGATCCGCCTCACTGCGTGCACGTGATGGTGTTCTCCCTGGGACTGACACCGCGCTGTCTGTTTCAGGGGACTTAGAAGAACGTCGCAAATCCCATTCCAAACAAACGCTAATGAGCGAGGCGTGGAAATGCCTCGGAATGCGTCTGTGTGTGTGTGTGTGTGTGTGTGTGTGTTCTGTACGTACGTGCGGTGTGTGTGTGTGTGTGTGTGTGTGTGTGTGTGTGTGTGTGTGCTGTCCAACAGCTGTGTCCCTGTGTCATCTAGAGTGGCATTGCTTCACTGGACAAGCCCCTCCTCCCACCCCCCCCCCCCCCCCCCCCCCCCTGCGGATTTAATTCTGTGGCCAGACACAGACATAGTGCTATCACCCGTGGGAAAACAGGCCAATGGTGGCGGGAGATTGTGTGTGTGTGTGTGACTTTGTATTTGGGTGTCTGTTAATGGGTGTGGGTGTGTGTGTGTGTGTGTGTGTGGGGGAGAGTCGTAACTTTAAGGGGTAAGCAGGGGTTGGCCTTTGAACAATCTCTGCCTCGACTTGCCCATGAGAGAGAGAGAGAGAGAGAGAGAGAGAGAGAGAGAGAGAGAGAGAGAGAGAGAGAGAGAGAGAGAGACTTACTTTGCTGCAGTATCTCTTGGTAACACAGTTCATACAACGGTTTGCATATTAAACATTTCTCTCCTTTCGGGACCGACAAAATATATTGCGTTTGACAGAATGCTGAAAACTCAACCCATCCACCTACAGACATGCAAAATGAAGGAATCGCACAGGCACAAAACCCCCCCCACATCTATTTCCTTTGCTAAATAACTCAAATAAGTGACAATGCCTGATGAAACATGATCCATGAATCCCGGTGATTTCGAAAATAGATCAAACACATCAAGGCAGTCAAAGAGAGAGAGAGGGACAGAGAGGGGGATGATATTTTCTAACTATAGCGCCTCTCATCCATGTGGATGGTGAGGGTGATCAGAGGACGGCAGGAATCGAGGGTGTGGCAGGATACTGTCATCAGTGAGGGGGGAAGCGAGTGGGGCTGAGGCTGTGTGTGTGTGTGTGTGTGTGTGGGGGGGGGGGGTGGTTGGGGGTGTGGGAGAGATGTGCGTAGATCAAGGTGATGAGCGCAGCCTTTTTGATGTGACACCAGCGTTTTCACCAGCTGATTGCTAATAGACAGCCGAGCAGGACAGGGGGGGGGAGGGAGGAGGGGGAGGGGGTTGGGGGGAGGAGGGGGAGGGGGTTGGGGGGAGGAGGGGGAGGGGGTTGCAGTACTGAGAAGGTCGGGGTCGCGGAGGGAACTGGGAAGAACATGCAGCTGTTTTTGTGTTTTTTCCACTGTGGGATATTGTGCAAATGAAGCTGGTTGAAATAGCCAGAGTTAATTACGTTAAGGACAGACCTGCGTCTGTACACACACACACACACACACACACACACACACACACACACACACACACACACACACACACACACACACACACACACACACACACACACACACACACACACACACACACACACACACACACACACACACACACACACACATTCTCTGTGGGTGAGTGGGTAGCAGAGGGTCGGAGTCTTTGCATATGCTGGCACAGATGTACCCAGGTACTGATGTCCCATGTCATCCCTCCCCGCTGTCCTCCTCCCACCTCCCCCTCCTCCCCCCCCTCCCTCCCCCCCCCTCCCTCCCTCCCTCCCGCCCTCCCACACACACACCCATCCCCCATCCCCCGGATTTGGATTCCAGCCTTGCTTGAGGAGCGTTGGTTGGTGCCGCCGTGCATCTGAATACGTCTCCACGTGCTCTGCTGTGTGCGGGTCCCAGGATCATTCTGCACGCTGCCCTGGGTGTGTGGGAGGGGAGCACAGACATGCATGCATATATATATATTTTTTTTTTTATACATATATATAAAAATAAATTACTAAACTTCAAAGCGTAACCCCCGGTGTAAAATGATAGAAGTTGGAATAGGTTGGGGTGTGTGTGTGTGTGTGTGTGTGTGTGTGTGTGTGTGTGTGTGTGTGTGTGTGTGTGTGTGTGTGTGTGTGTGTGTGTGTGTGTGTGTGTGTGTGTCAGTGAGAAAAAGCACTTGAGGAACGTGTCTTGTTAATTTATTCGATTTACTATAACACCAACAGGATATTTCTTGTCGTGTTACTTGAGACACAAGAGAAAGAATGGCGAGGAGGGAAACAATGTCTTCACGCCCAGAAGAAAACGTCTAAAGTCCCACTGTTCGGTTGTCTTCCAGAGATAAGCTGGCGCGTGAGTCTTTAATGTTTCCCAGGGGCAGTTGGTTTAACAACAGTAGTCGCAATAATACAATACAATACAACGCAAAACAGTAACTAAACAACACTGGCGTCATAACCGTCAGAGACACAAAACACACAATCAACGGGGGGGTCAGCCGGGCACACACACACACACACACTGGCAGTGTACTCCTATTAATAACACTCTTTGTGATAATAATGGTAATACACAACAGTACATGAAAGTAAGAAATGGATATCAATGAATAAAAACGCCTTCGGGCGCACTAGTTCAAGAAGCCAATAACTGCCGGGATGAAAGACCCACGAGCTGCGATAGGAAACCCTCAGACGGTCCTCTGGTTCGTCATCCTTCCGTCGACACAGGACTCTCCGCTCGAGCAGATAGCAGCTCTGAAGTACAGCATACGAACACAAATATGTGGGTTTCTGCAGAAATCCCTACTGCCTCACCGGCCCTTTCGCTCTCTCTGTCCCTGTCTCTGTCTCTCTCGGTCTATGTCTGTCTCGGTCTCGGTCTCTCTCTGTCTCTGTCTCTGTCTATGTCTCTCTGTCTCGGTCTGTCTATGTCTGTCTCTCTCTATGTATCTCTCTCTCTGCATCTTTCTTTTTCTGTCGCTCACTTTGTATCCTCTCTCTCTCTCTGTCTCTGTCTCTGTCTCTGTCTCTGTCTCCGTCTCTCTCTCTCTGTCTGTCTGTCTGTGTAAATCCCCTCTGAAACCACCCAGTCTCTTGACTCCGTTCCCTCTCCCCCTCACTCTCCGTCTCTCTCCCTCGTCTTTGCCTGCAAGTCAAATGTGATGTATTTCGAGCCTATGAACAATATTCCTCTATTAGTGACCTGTTTCTCAACGGCTCCCTCTCTCAGCACGCCCTCTCCCATGTACGTCCCACTCTCGGCACCTCTTGTCTCCTGGTTCGGAAGCCACAGCAGGACCCCTGCTCTGATCCGGCAGAAATAATGATGGACCTGCCCGCCTTTCATGGCATTTTATGTTTTTACTTTCCCCATTTCTCTTTCCGTCTCCTCTCATCCCATCCATGTCTCCTCTCTCTCGCTCTCGCTCTCTCTCTCTCTCTCTCTCTCTCTCTCTCTCTCTCTCTCTCTCTCTCTCTCTCTCTCTCTCTCTCTCTCTCTCTCTCTCTCTCTCTCTCTCTCTCTCTCTCTCTCTCTCTCTCTCAAATGTCAGGGGGTTTGCTTGGTTGCTTGTCCCGACTGTTCATCTATCAGGCCAGAGCCTTCCTTTACGACAGCCCCGGGGGATGGGGAAGGAAGGGGGGGGCTGGAGGCTCGGGCCAAGATGGGAACGGAGGCAATGAGGGAAACAACCAATTTCACTTCCTGGGTTGAGGAGTCAGGACACCATGGCTCCAATCACCCGACCAGCATCCTTCACATCCCTGCCTCTCTCTCTCCCTCTGTCTCTCTTTGTGCCTTTGTCCGTCCCTCTGTCTCACTCTCTCTCTTTATTTCATTGCCTCTAATGACTCAGTTTCATTCATTCT
The DNA here is from genome assembly GCF_902167405.1 of Gadus morhua. Taxonomy (NCBI): domain Eukaryota; kingdom Metazoa; phylum Chordata; class Actinopteri; order Gadiformes; family Gadidae; genus Gadus; species Gadus morhua. Next base: position 3,928,796 of record NC_044061.1, on the reverse strand, counting down.
CTCTCTGGCCTTGCCTCTCTGTTTTTCTCTCTCTCTTTCATCTCTCTTTTTTTTTGCACTTGTTATGACTCATTTTCATTCTCTGTATCTCTCTCTCTCTTTCTGCGGCTCCATCTCTGGTCTCCACCCCGTGCTCAGGCCTCTCTAGCTGGCAGTGTTGGCAGGCTGGCGTGAGACTGCGCCGTATGCCTCCACTGCACCATTAGTGACCAGCGACCGGCCCGCGATACAAAAACAGAACTGATCACACCTTCTGCAAAGACTCCTGGAGCTGCGGTCTCTTTCATGCTCTGTCCATCCGTCCGTCCGTCTGTCTGTCTCTTTATTCTGTCTTTTGAGGTGTGGAGAGGCTAATGTCACTGCTGGGTTTTTAAATAAATCCTCCATGTTTCCATAGCGTCAGTCACCATGGAAACCAAGGCTTACAAAGGGCTTTTGCCTTTGGATTCGTGAGTGTGTGTGTGTGTGTGTGTGTGTGTGTGCGTGTGTGTGTGTGTGTCAGTCATATGCATTGCAGATTTGTAAAACTCTCTCCCTGATGCTTTGCCTGGGCTCTGCCTGAGGTGGCTGAAGGTTGTTGGCGTTTTGTTCACCGTGAGCGGAGCTCTACTGCTTGAGTTCATTAACCTTTAAAGCAGCACAGAGACGAATCACAGCACGGGTTAGCTGCCACACACGCGCGCAAAGACACACGCGCGCAAAGACACACACGCGCAAAGACACCCACACACGCAAAGACACACACACACACACACACACACACACACACACACACACACACACACACACACACACACACACACATGCAAAGACGCACATGCACTCCCAAAGACACACACACACGCGCAGACACATGCACTCGTAAAGACACACACACGCACACACCATTTCAGAATGTGCATGTCATCACCGGTCTTATCAGAGTCGTGTGGGATGGGGAATCTTCCCTTCTAGTATGAAAAGCCAAACCTTGAGATAAGCAGATCATAATGGACCCACTCGTTTCTACCGCTGATGAATAGTTTAGAAGGTGGAGACAGGCTTTGATATCCCCGTGTCCTGTACCCCTACTGTATATTTGGGGATCCAGGCAAAACTAGGTTTGGTGTTGGGTTTTTTGCCGAGGTCTGGCGGGAATATCCTTTGATGCAGCAGCAACGCCGCAGTATTGGACTACATAAGCACAGTGTTTCATTAGGAGCAGAAAGGTTTTGACAAGGAAGGCTGTGCACTTTCATTTCAAAGCAATTAGTTCATCGTCGACGAGGCCCTGTGCAAGC
>NC_044061.1:3897516-3922516 GCF_902167405.1 Gadus morhua | reverse complement strand
ATATATATTGTAGGCCTACTGTACGAGGGATGAGTCATCGCCTCAGAGCTGCGCTGCGAAGGAGGCAAGAGAGAGCGAGCGCTGTGTCAGGGGGGATCAGAAGGAATGATGGAGACGGGTTAAATCGAAAGGTCTACCGTGCTCGGGTAGAACCGGTGGAGGTTGCGCTAGGCTGCTCCTCAGACGGGTTCTTGTGGGATGATGACGCAGGGGTCAAGCGGATATGAATATATTTTTCGGGGGAGTGTGTGTGTCTGTGTGTGTGTGTGTGTGTGTGTGGGGGGGGGGGGGTTGTGTGATGGGGTGGGTGTCAACACAACAGCCAGCGGGGGAGGAGTCTGACGGATGACACAGATGGCGGTAATGAGGGGCGACGAGACTGATGAGGCGGTTGTCATGACGATGGCCGTCGTCGCCCTGGTCCGAAGATGAAATAAGTGGGATGCTGATTACGGGGGTCGAGGTGGGAGTACATGTGGTGATGAAATAATGGAAATCGCCAGCATCACAGGGACACTTTTCTATTGGATGATTTTCTACTGTGAGGTAACAGGCTGCTGTTTGATAAACAGTTCACTGGAGACTGTTGGCTATTAATGCCTAATAAGTAATCCACCGAGCAATAGCCTGTCTGATCATTATCCACAGAGACCATGTTGCCAGCACAGAGCTTGCAAAAAAAGCTAACTCTTTCAAGAAGATCTATGTCTGTTTTCATAATGAGATCAGCCAAACTCTGCCACTAATATTATAAATATATTTATACCTCGACATCAAGGTCTGGCACATTATTAACCAAGTACTCATTTAAACCATTGCCATGCTTGTTGAGGATTAGGCGACAGCGTAGAAGTTAGTAACAACTTAATGACACGTAAATCCTCTTAATGGAATCCCCGACTCCATAAAGGCCTATCCTCTTGTTCCACGTCGTCCACCTCCCGACACAGGTTAAGCTCATTGAAGACCCTATCGTAGATGTGTGTGGATGTGTGTGGGGGGGTTTGTGTGCGTGTGTCCCTCCCTGGGTGTCTGTGTGCATGTGATCAATTGGAGTTCGAGTTATTATCAGGTCAAGGAAATGGATGGAAGGATCTAGAGGGGAGATGAGTTTGATGTGATGATGGTGGCGGTGGGGGTTATAGTGGTGATGATGGTGGTGGAGGAGGAGGTGTTCATGGTGATGGTGGTGGTGGAGGAGGTGTTCATGGTGATGGTGGTGGTGGTGGAGGAGGTGTTCATGGTGATGGTGGAGGTGGAGGAGGTGTTCATGGTGATGGTGGTGGTGGACGTGGTGGTGGAGGAGGTGTTCATGGTGATGGTGGTGGTGGAGGTGGTGTTCATGGTGATGCAGGTGGTGGAGGAGGAGGAGGTGTTCATGGTGGTGGTGGTGGTGGAGGTGGAGGAGGTGTTCATGGTGATGCAGGTGGTGGAGGAGGAGGAGGTGTTCATGGTGGTGGTGGTGGAGGAGGTGTTCAGGGTGGTGGTGGTGGAGGAGGTGTTCATGGTGGTGGTGGTGGTGGAGGAGGTGTTCATGGTGATGGCGGTGGTGGAGGAGGAGGAGGTGTTCATGGTGATGGTGGTGGTGGTGGAGGAGGAGGTGTTCATGGTGATGGTGGTGGTGGACGTGGTGGTGGAGGAGGTGTTCATGGTGATGGTGGTGGTGGAGGTGGTGTTCATGGTGATGCAGGTGGTGGAGGTGGTGGTGGAGGAGGTGTTCATGGTGATGGTGGTGGTGGTGGAGGAGGTGTTCATGGTGATGGTGGTGGTGGAGGAGGAGGTGTTCATGGTGGTGGTGGTGGAGGAGGTGTTCATGGTGATGGTGGTGGTGGAGGAGGAGGTGTTCATGGTGGTGGTGGAGGAGGTGTTCATGGTGATGGTGGTGGTGGAGGAGGAGGTGTTCATGGTGGTGGTGGAGGAGGAGGTGTTCATGGTGGTGGTGGTGGAGGAGGTGTTCATGGTGATGGTGGTGGTGGAGGAGGTGTTCATGGTGATGGTGGTGGAGGAGGAGGTGTTCATGGTGGTGGTGGAGGAGGAGGTGTTCATGGTGGTGGTGGTGGAGGAGGTGTTCATGGTGATGGTGGTGGTGGAGGAGGTGTTCATGGTGATGGTGGTGGTGGTGGTGGAGGAGGTGTTCATGGTGATGGTGGTGGTGGAGGTGGTCATGGTGGTGGTGGAGGTGGTCATTGCGGTAATGGTGAAGCGAACGCTGCAGTGCCGTGTTGCTCCCGTGCTGCCTGCTGCCCTTGATGTCCCATCATGCATCGAGCCTCTCATCCATCCCACAGTGGCCTCTACAGGTGTAGCTTGTATCTGACACACACACACACACACACACACACACACACACACACACACACACACACACACACACACACACACACACACACACACACACACACACACACACACACACTTCACTGACCTCCTCTGTCCTCATTATGTCCACATCATTAGGCCAGCACACAGACACACGCACACGCACACACAGACACACGCACACGCACACACAGACCCACGCACAGAAAACATCAATATTAAACTAGGCCAGAGAGATCTCCAAGGTCTCTCAGTTTGGTTGGATGAATAGATAGTTACGCCAGTTTATTCTTCTTTTCTGTCTTTTTCTATTCCCAATTTCCTTATTCATTCCTCTCTCTTTCTCTCTCTCTCTCGCTCTCTCTTTCTTCCTCCTCTTACCTGAATCCCAGCAGTACCTTCTCCAACCCCCATCTTTCCTGCTGCTGCATGTCATCCGACCACAGCCAAGCAGGGGTCAGCTGTCTGGGGTCATCCCCCCCTCCCCCACCTCCCACCTCTTATTAGCCCCCTCTGTTATTACTATTAAACGCACACTCAACCCCCCCTTCAGAAAAGGCAACGCAATCACTCATGTCCCATTAAAGGTCTGATGTCCATTTGACCTGCTGGGAGATTGAAGAAAAGCCACACACACACACACACACACACACACACACACACACACACACACATATATACACACACACACACACAAAGGCGTTGATGGGATTTTATCAAGAGGAATCTAGAAACACACTGTGGAGGGCCTAGGCTGCCATCGACAAAACAAATCCAGATTGAATCCATGTTAGCCATTGCGTGTGTGTGTTTGTGTGTGTGTTTGCGCGTGTGGTGTTGTCGCGGAGATGGGAGGACGAATGGCCGAGATTGAGTCAACGGATTCAATTAGTTTCCTCCTCCAGTAACAGGATTTCCAGCTTTTTTTTGATATGGCGGATTATGGTTCTTCCCATAATGGGAGGGGCCAGGCAGTGGGAATTTGATGTAATCCCATTTAGAGCATCGGGATGCTCCCGGGGAATTCCTGGGGGGCGGGGGGAGGAGAGAGAGAGAGAGAGAGAGAGAGAGAGAGAGAGAGAGAGAGAGAGAGAGAGAGAGAGAGAGAGAGAGAGAGAGAGAGAGAGAGAGAGAGAGAGAGAGAGAGAGAGAGAGAGAGAGAGAGAGAGAGAGAGAGAGAGAGAGAGAGAGAGAGAGAGAGAGAGAGAGAGAGAGAGAGAGAGAGAGAGAATGAATTGCGTAAATGTCAGCGTTACGTTTGAAAGGAGAGATAAAGCTTTGGAGAACCAGGACACGTGCAGTGAACAAAACGAAAGCACCTGGAGGATGACGAGGGGGGATCCACGGTGATGATGGGGATTGCGAGGTGTGGCGCCGGGCTGGGAGCTACAGGGAGCGGGGTGATGCTGGAGGCTGAGCTGGAGCTCAGCAGGAGGCCGTGTTTCATGCCTCTGAGGAGAACATGGCTTCAGGCGATGGTAACCCGCTGACCTACTGGGTGTCAGGGAATAAGGCAGGGAGGGGGAAGCAGGTTAGACATGAATCCACTAAAGCTGGTCCTTAGAAATGTATGTCTCGTCTTCAGCGTGTGTGTATCTGTGTGTACTTCTCATCTACTGCAATTTGTCCAATTCAGTCAGTATTTTGTTAGGAATGGCCGTGTGTGTGTGTGTGTGTGTGTGTGTGTGTGTGTGTTTGCGTGTGTGTGTGTGTGTGTGTTTGCGTGTGTGTGTGTGTGTGTGTGAGAGATCGCCCGTTTGTGTGATGGATGATTCATTAAGGCCAGAGAACAGGTCTCACCCGTCGGAGGTCAAACACATTTAAACCCAAACAAGATGTGGGCAGAAGATAGGAGCTACTAACGTGTGAGTGAACCCCGTAATTCAGCCCGTAATTCAAACCACACCAGACTTTGAAAAATGTGTTTAGGGCCCGCAGGATCGTGTTATCCTCATGGTCACAGCTCACACCTACGTTGTGATACTCTTCTTTAAAGCTATACTGGTGTCAGAGAAGCTTGTGGCTCTGGGACTCAGCCAACAGCGTGAACCGCTGCCCTGACGGCTCAACCACACACTCCGCGGCGAGAGATAGCGAACTGCCTTGGCAAACAGCACCTGAGTTCGGAGCGGAGTAATACATTCACAAACTGTTTGGCGACTGGCACATTTTATCTTCTAAATACCGGTATTATTTGAATAGCAGTGATGTAATGGTCACTTAATATCCCAGATCATAGAAGACAGAATAAGGTGTTTAAAATCATAAAAGACACGATTAGTGGTTTAGTGCCGCTTTAAAAACCGAGGGGCGTGGCTATAAAGCAGAACATATTGAAAGAGTCCGTGAAAGAAATGTACAGAAGAGTAGAGTGACGACAGGATTTATGTAGGCGCTCATTGAGGGTCCGGACCACAGCTGTATTGAGCTGCTAGACGAAATTTAGATCCACACTGGCTTTATTTAGCACTGCTTTCACGGCACCAAAAAAAACCATAGGGGCAGTGCATATGGCATTTGGTAAAAGGTATAACTTCCAACAAAAAAATAAATCAAAGCTATGACAACGCCGGCCTTATGCTCCAATATGTGTGTGTGTTTGTGTGTGTGTGTCCGTTCATGTGTGTGTGTGTGTGTGTTTGTCTATGTGTGCGTGTGTCCATTGGTGTGTGGGTCCGTGTGTGCACCTGTGTGTTTCTGATTATTGAACCCCAGCTGTGTCCGTCCCTCTGCCGTCGGAGACAGGAGACAGATGATGGAGGTCGAGGCGAGGGGGGGTGGGTGGGAGACAGATGATGGAGGTCGAGGCGAGGGGGGGGGGGGGGGGCTGCTGGTGTAAATGTGTTAACGGCCCCTGACAGCAGGTTCCTATTAGCTGCTCTGGGGCGCTCTCAGGTTGGGCTGAGAGTAGGCCTGGCCTGGGCGGTACGGCTGGAAGACGTAGCACGATATAACTTGATCATATCGATTGATATCGATAACTATTGATCATTTTAATTACCTAAAAAGACTAGGAATTACCATGCTGGATTTAAACACTTTTTCAAAAATATTGTTTTACAAATGTTCTTCATTGATAAAGACTGTATTATTATTTATATATATATATATATATATATATATATATATATATATATAGTAAATAAGTATGGAACGGTGTTTGTGTAACAAACAAAGCTGCTAGATTCGCTGGTCCAGTCTCTCATCGATATATATTCAACATGTTTTATAATGATATTGATCCAAAGGTCTATCACGATATCTATCTACGATCGTTTGTTGTTTTATTGCCCAGGCCTAGCTGAGAGACAGGGCTGTGCTGGGAGACCCGCCGCATGCACTCAGCCCCGCGGCCCCGGGCCCCTGCTGTAAGCCCAGACCCGTGTCTTGTCGTACAGGCCCAACTGCTTCTCAGCTGACCCTGGATCCCCCCCTCTCTCTCTTTGATGGTCGGTAGGTGGGGGCCTGTCTCCTTGTATCGCAGTGAGCCACAGATCAACGGGAAGGGGGGAAGGCTTAGAGCAAACTCCACAGTGAATGCCGATCTCGATCTCAAGAAAACTGTGTGTGTGTGTGTGTGTGTGTGTGTGTGTGAGGGAGATTGTGCAATGTGAGGGCGGCAAATTGGATCAATGTGAAGTTTTATCTGATCATATTTATTTGGCCAGTAACAGTTGGCTCTTAATCTTTTTACAGTGTAGTTCAATTACATCACTCCCCTTCCTCTCTCTCTCCTTCTCTCTCTCAGGACATTGCCTCCGTCTCGCTCGCGCTCTCTCTTGCTGTCTCTCTCTGACTCTGTGTAACTCTCTCTCGGTCTCTCTCTCTCTGACTCTGTCTCTCTCTCTCCCTTTCTCAGACTCGCTCTCTCTGACTAGGTCTCTCTCTCTTCTCTCTCTCTATTTGTCTCTCTCTCGCTCTCCCTCCAGCTCTATCTCTCTCACTCTCTAGCTCTCCCTGACTCTGTTTTTTTCTCTCTAACGTGTGTGTGTGTGGTGTGTGTGTGTGTGTGTGTGTGTGTGTGTGTGTGTGTGTGTGTGTGTGTGTGTGTGTGTGTGTGTGTGCGTGCGCACTCACAGCCACATGCCTTGGAGGGCTGCTAATGGTCTCATCACATCAGACCTTTTGTACCTTTCAATTCCCCTGGGGTGAAATGCAACTGTCATTTAACACACACACACACACTGACACACCCTGCGCACACACATCACATTCCCTGTTTGGCCCAGTGCCCACCGTCCCCACCTCTGGTAACTGTTTCTTTATGCGTCTTCCCAAAGCTGTCTCCACTGTTGGGGGTGTCGGCAAGATGTTGTCGGTGGTCATATTTATCTCTCTACCTCTCGCTCTCTGTCTTTCTGTCTTTCTCTCTCTCTCTCTCTCTCTCTCTCTCTCTCTCTCTCTCTCTCTCTCTCTCTCTCTCTCTCTCTCTCTCTCTCTCTCTCTCTCTCTCTCTCTCTCTCTCTCTCTCTCTCTCTCTCTCTCTCAATGAACCAATGAATCACCAATGTGTGTACAGATACATAGAATGATAATTCATGTTTGAATATACACAGTACACCAAATGCCAGTACACCACACTGGGCTGCCAGTACACCAAACTGGGCTGCCAACGGTACAACAAACTGGGGCTTTTCTTCAGTTCATTGGGAAACTAAGGGAATTTTTTTGAATCCTTGAACAATGCTGAATTCCACTGCATGTTGTTAGGAAGGGCAACCCTTTCTTCCTCTCTCTCTCTATCTCCCCCTCTGCTCTTCCCCTCTGCTCTCCCTCTCTTCCTGTCCTTTGACCGTTCAAGCATGCCGTTTCTAAAACAGAAGTCAGACTCTTTAATTGGCTCTAGCCAGCAGAAGAGAACCTGTCTATTCGTGGTGAAACGAGAGAGAGAGAGAGAGAGAGAGAGAGAGAGAGAGAGAGAGAGAGAGAGAGAGAGAGAGAGAGAGAGAGAGAGAGAGAGAGAGAGAGAGAGAGAGAGAGAGAGAGAGAGAGAGAGAGAGAGAGAGAGAGAGAGAGAGAGAGATGAGGTAATGTGCTTCAAGAATCGTCTTCACGGGGGCCCTTTCATTTGTTGCATTGCTCAAAGACCCTCTAATGGGTAGGTCCACTGTTCTCTTCTTTTGATGGACTAACCCCCCCTCCCCCCAACAACCTGCATAGTACACAGAGTGTGTATCGTGTATCTGCGTATGTACGTGTGTGTGTGTGTGTCTGTCTGTCTCTCTGCCTGCCTGTCTGTTTGCCTGTGTGTGACCCTCTCTCTTGTCTGTGTGTGTGTGCGTGTGTGTGTTACTGAGTGTCTCTGTGTGTGTGTGTTTGTGTGTGTATGTCTGTGTGTGTATGTTACTATGTGTGTCTGTCTGCGTGTGTCTCGCTCTGTGTGTGTTGTTGGGTCTGGGTTGTGTTGAGCCAGCAGCGGAGCCCTGGGACCGGTGTGAGTCTGTTACTGTGTTTCGGTGTGTGTGTGTGTGTGTGTGTGTGTGTGTGTGTGTGTGTGTGTGTGTGTGTGTGTCTCTCTGTGTGTCGTTGAGTCTGGGTTGTGTTGAGCCAGCAGTGCAGCCCTGGGACCGGTGTGAGTCTGTTACTGTGTGTGTGTGTGTGTGTGTGTGTGTGTGTGTGTGTGTGTGTGTGTGTGTGTCTCTCTCTGTGTGTTGTTGAGTCTGGGTTGTGTTAAGCCAGCAGCGGAGCCCTGGGACCGGTGTGAGTCTGTTTCTGTCTGTGTGTGTGTGTGTGTGTGTGTGTGCGTGTGTGTGTGTGTGTGTGTGTGTGTGTGTGTGTCTCTCTGTGTGTTGTTGGGTCTGGGTTGTGTGGAGCCAGCAGTGGAGCCCTGGGAGTGGGTGTGGGTTTGAGACCCTGGGCGTGGTGCATTATTCATGGGTTTCACTACACCCTACTCAGTGCGAGCCGTGTTCTGTACGGTGTGCCTGCTCCTGAGGACCAATCAAAGCCCACCACACTAAATAGCTTTTTTATTCATTCTGTCATCACAAAGCTGCTGGAGGCTGCATTCGTTCTAATGTGCAAATTCATTACTGTGATAGCAGTTTGAAGTGTAAAAGTATTTAAACACTTCAAAAACGTGAATAATGTAATGCGTGACAAATATATTCATATGTGTGTATTTCGTGTTTACCGCGGTGAAGCAGTACCGTATGCTCAGGAAGACATTGACTGAGCCAAGGCAACAGTGTGGCCTTGAGTTGGATTTGCTCCCACCTAGTGGCGGACTACACGAGGTGCAGTTTCTATGACCTAAGGGACTAATATAATATTTGTGTCTTGCCATGCTTCATTTGAAATCAACATTTTGCAGCGCCTAGCTAATGGGATAAAAGTCTGAACATGGAGTATATCATCTTGAGTGTGTGTTGCTTGATGCTGTCCGGTTTCTACTCCTCTTCTTCGTTTCTGTTTGATATGAGAAATATGAGACGGGACACTAGGGCGAGGAAGCTCGGTTGGCTTGGTGCCAGCTTCTTGTTTCTTGTTGTCATTTCGAATGTGCCTGCTTGTATGTGCCTGCTTAAGAAGCATGTGCCTGCTTAAGAATAGAGGCGCCTGTAGCCAGGCCCCTCTCACTCTCATGCCCAACTCTCAACCAATGTTGTTGAGTCTCCATCCCTGCATTCTATTTGCAGGGTTCACTGAGAATCAGTGCGGCATCCAGCAGTGATGAGAACACACCAATTATCGCCGAGTGCTGTGGATACAGACACCTTTACCCCGATCCCCGCCAGCCTCATCTCCCTACTGGTGTCATCACCGCCGTTTAGAGCGGGGAATGTAAAGAGATCTTCAGAGCTCCCTCCCGGATAATCCCTCTGTGGGGGCGTAAGAAAGGAAAAAACAATAAGCGTGAAATCGTACGGTGCCGGCTGTCTTCCACGTCCCCTAATCGCGTTAGAGCGTGCTGCACGCCGCTGCACGCCGCTGCAGCCTGCAGGGCGAGCGAGACTGCGCATGCGCACATGCATTGGATTCTTGGCGAGGAGGGGGGGTAATGAGTTAATTACGGCGTTGATCTATGCAGACGAGGAAATCGTGTGAGCATGGCAAGGCGGGTTTTCCATGTAATCCGAGGATATGGAAGGATATTTCTCCGCCGGTTAATGCACTTTGTACCGCATTAGATAGGCCATCATCCAATTAGAGGAGGTTTCACCATGCAGCAATGCATGGTGAAATGCAAGACCCCCAGCATGCAAATACTTCTTGTTTTAAAGAAAAATAGATATATGAAGCAAGTCAATCTGGATAATGTATGCTCGTCTTTCTGCCTGTGCCTTAATATGACAGAGTTTGATATATAACTTCCTTCACACCTCCCGGCGGCTGCTTCAGAGTTTCGGCTCTGAAGATTAAAATTCTGCAGGTTTCGTTATTTCTGGCTGGTGATATTCACACCCTCCGCCGAGACTGTAGCTTTACACGGCTGCTCGGTTCTGTCGTATTCTTCTTCCTCCTCTCTCTATCACTCTCTCCCCTTCCTCTCTCCCCCTCTATCTCTCTCGCTCTCTCGCCGTCTTTCTTCTCCTCCCTCTCTCTATCGTGCTCTCTGCCTCCTCTCTCTCTCCCCCTACCCCGCGGTCTCTCTCTCTCTCTCTCTCTCTCTCTCTCTCTCTCTCTCTCTCTCTCTCTCTCTCTCTCTCTCTCTCTCTCTCTCTCTCTCTCTCTCTCTCTCTCCCCATCGCTCTCTCTCTCTCCCCCCATCGCTCTCTTCGTGCACATCCCGTGTTATTTCAGGAGTTATTGGTGGGTTGATTGACTGGAGCGGAGAAGTGATGAAATGTACTCCCTGAGACATTTCAATGCTATAGACGTGCATTCAATGAGGCTGCGGCTTCAGACTTCAATATTGACTGTCTGTCGGTGGAGGTTTGCTTTGGATTGCAACTCACGCGCGCCACGGAGTCGGGTCCGACGGTGGGAAACTCACTGCAGCCCTGACAGGAATTTTAAACGAGGCCATAAATACAGAAAAAAACGAGAGAAGAGGAAAAAGGGGGAGCTCTTGACATCAGGGGGTTTCATTATTTCAGGATCATTACACTGACCTCTGGTTATTAAACGGTATATATTTCAGTTTATTGACTATCCTCCTCGACGCAAGTTGAATACACTTACGCAGGATGACCACTGGAGGTCCCTAAAATGCCTCTGCATCGATGCGTCGTGTTAATGATGGACTCCTGAGCATGCAACACTCGAGCTGCGTTACTACACCTCCATTTTATACCCTTTCATGTTGCACCCAATAAAGTGGATGCATCACCATCACCTACATCATGCTCTCTATTGATGCTGGTGTGACTATGCGTCTGAAAGCCTTGAGTTTTAAGGCAATGACAAACAGTTGGACGAGTTTGTGTGTGTGTGTGTGTGTCTGTGTACGAGTGTGAGTTTTGTCTTTTGACTTGACACGACTTTCGCCGACAATGTCATCCTCACGTACGCCATTGCCTTAAAAGGCCTTTGCTTCCTTCATCCTCGTGTCAGACAGCCCGAACGACTTGACAGGGGCTTGAGCAGGTAGCCATCAGTCACTTGTCTTTGATGCCATGTCAGGTGTTCCACCACCTGAAAGCCCCGCACGTGTCATGCTCATCAGTGAGATGCAGGCCCCTTTAATGTCGAGCTGTCTACCTCCCCAAACCCGTCGGGCTGTGGACTAAAACTTAGTAGTGTTTTTCTTTCTTTCTTTCTGCGTAGCATATGTCTGTGACCAGATGTTGCCGTGTGGGAGGCGACTGCGGAGCCTCTAATAAAAAAGCCTTGTTTTTCGGTGTGGGATAGCTCCTGCTGTAGGCCTGTACACTGGAACCCAAACTGGGTCAGTGTCAGAAATATGAACCGCGTCCAATGGGAAGAATACCGTTCAGAAGGCCCTCGCTTTTGTGTCGTTCCAAAATGAAGCGTTGTTGGCATCCATTATGTGCGTTTGATTTGTTTTTGACATTGAAACCTAACAATGGATTCATCTCTGAGCTGTTGTTTAGCTGTCAAACTGTCATGGGAACTTGAGAAGCATATGGATTTTGACTTCTGTCTCAGGCACTTCATTTACGCACTTATTGTATGTTATACGTCCTGGCACTGAATGTACTCACTCATTGTATGTTGTACATCCTGGCAAACACAATTATAGCATTAGAGCATTCCAGAATAGACTCGGATCAATTAAGGAAGATAGAGCATGTCAAAACAGACGAGGGACGGACGCATTCTACCAAATCAATCTTATGAACAACAAGCTCACTCTTCAGCACCAATGTTTTTTATTAACAGTCGTCCATTCTCCCAAGTCCTCCATCTTGTCCGTATCCCAAGTCTGTCCTTGTTACGTGTGTGTGTGTGTGTGTGTGTGTGTGTGTGTGTGTGTGTGTGTGTGTGTGTGTGTGTGTGTGTGTGTGTGTGTGTGTGTGTGTGTGTGTGTGTGTGTGTGCGTGTGCCTATGTTATTGTAACATGTGAGTGTGGTCTCTCTGCTGGTGGTCCGTACGCAAGCCAGTCGGTTCCCAGCACCCGGGGGTCTGTTGACTCAGCAGCACCCTGACTCCCAAACGCACGGCCACAGCCCCACCCTCCCCCCCACCCAGGGCAGGATTAAAAACAACAGGTGAGGCGCTGAAAGCTTGACTCCATTCTCTCTCTCTCTCTCTCTCTCTCTCTCTCTCTCTCTCTCTCTCTCTCTCTCTCTCTCTCTCTCTCTCTCTCTCTCTCTCTCTCTCTCTCTCTCTCTCTCTCTCTCTCTCTCTCTCTCTCTCTCTCAGATTCTCTCTCTCTCTCCCCCATATTCCATCTCTCTTCATATCTCTCTCTCACACACGCCCGCCCAGTTTGTCTGCGTCAGAGGCGAGCCTCTTGGGCCCTGACGGATTCAGGAGCCTAATCTCCTTTCTGTTGGCAGAGTGCTTGTGTTGGCCATGGAGGCAGGTACCACAACCACAGAATATGTCCGTCATGCTGTGTGCCTGCGCCAGCGGCCAAGTCAAGCAACAGTGCTAGGGAGGTGTCTGTGTCGGGCATCAACACTATAGAACTGGACCGCGCTTTGTGTGCGTTTCATTTAAACTCTTGTGTATTCAGTGAGTCGTGTGTGGATGTGCTTGTGGACAGTACTGCACTGGAGACTAGTGAACGTGTGTGTTTGTGTATGTGTGTGTGTCTCTGTGTCCGTATGCATGTGTGTGCATTTGCATGTGTGTGTGTGTGTGCGTGCATTGTGTACCTGTGCATTTGCATGTGCATGCATGCACACGTGTGTTATACAGAACGCACATTCGCTCCGTCCCCTAGTTGGCGCCCACCGCCCTCTCCCTCTCTCTGCCCCTCCTACCCACGTTGCCTCAGTGCCCCCAGGTCTATTTATACCACTCCCTCTCCTTCTTCTCTCCTGGCCGTGCCCGGTGCCTTAGTTTCCTGGCCGGTAGCGGAGAGTCGTGCCAGGCCCAGGCTCTCTGATCGCCACTAGGCCAATACCACTCTGTGTTCCACCGTCGGTTATGTAAGTATGTAAGATGACTCGGGCGGCATGTGGTTCAGGAGGTAGAGCGGGCTGGCTGGTAACCAGCTGCTAGTTCGATCCCCGGCTCCTCCTAGCTTGTCGAGTGTCCTGAGTTGACTGTCACCTTGCGTGGCTGGCACCGCCGTCGGTGTGTGAATGTGTGCATGAAAGGGTGAAGGTGAGGCAGTATTTGAAAGCACTTTGGGTGGCCACGTGTTAGAAAAGTGTGACATGAATGCAGTTTGTTTACCATTCACTCGACCCGACCATGAACTCCTCCGAATCTCTTTGGACAGCGAGGTCTTTGGAAGGTCACGGTACGTCTGACCCCAAGAAAGTCGCACAAGGTGGGCCACAAAAAGAGATGAGGTGGGGGTGGGTGAGGTGGGAGGGAGATGACAGGGAGCCGGCTAATTGGAAGGGACGGAGCGAACGCAGGCAGGGGTGTCGACAGCCAGATGTTCAAATGGAAACGGGCCTAAATGGAACCACGGTTGTGACGCTGGTTAATTCCCTTCATGTGGCTGCCTCTGCCTCTCTCCAGCCCTCAGCAGCCCTGCACTTGCGGTTTTGGGGACGTTTTGCATGGAAATTAGGAGTCTTATGATGCGTCAAGGGTTTTATATTAATTGGTGTATCTGGCAGCGTGTGTGCGTGTTCGACGTGTGTCTCAGTCGTTGTTTGTGCGTTCCTGAGCCAATGACGTTCTTCAGGAATTGTGGGATTGTGTTGTGGATTTAGCATCAATTTTGCTCGTTCAGAAACAAAGGATATTGCAAGAATACAAAGGAAGCAATATGTCATCTTTGCGTGGTAGCGCATCTGCTGCTTAACATATTTCAACTTGATTTGTTTGCGTGGACTGCTCTACAAAATGTACCCCTTATTATTGGTCGATATAGTTCGAAGTTGTGTCTCATCGTCAGACAACACACAGTGATCTGCCAAACCCAGTCAGGTCGGTTTATTTGCTCGCCTACCTTTTTCCCTCAAAGTATGTTTGTTAACCTAGAAGTGTTTACCAACGAGTCTCCAGGATAATTATGGTCCGTTGTTCTCAACCCAAACACACAGGCCGAGGTGGGGGGCCTTCTGTGAAATACACCCGACGCACCACCGCCCTACCTCGGGTTGTATACGGGAAGCGGAGTCAACAGGAGAGAGCCAACCTGAAACACTAACAATACATGTTGGTTCAACGACCACGCACAAACGAGAGACACAACCCAATTCTCCCTTATGGATTTGTACTAAGAAAATTTGTTGAATAAGGTACCATACATTTTGGTGTGCCTCTATGGTACGTGGAACCAACAACACAGTGAATAAAATATCACAGTTGCAAATTACATTATATATGAGAGAGAGAGAGGACAGAGAGACTTGTTGATGAAGTCTTGGGTTTGCTATGTTGTCTTGATGAATGTTTTACTTGGCTTTGGTTAGATGTAGTGTCGTTGTAATTTTTGATGTAGTAAAACATGAAGGCTGGGATCACCGCATCAGACGCAGTAGCCTCTAATGGAGGGAAATAGGGTTTGGGTTTTACACGTTTCTCTGCGGATTTCATCAATGTGCTACGGAGTGCGGTGGCATGTTGCCATGGAAACAGCGGACAAAGACGACAATGAACAGGGGTGTAGGCTACTGAGGTGTGTGTGTGTGTGCGTGTACGTGTGTGTGTGTGTGTGTGTGTGTCAGTGTTTTCTTCAATGTATTTGAAAGAACATAGGTTACAGACAGTTATATCTTCCAATAACCTGCCCAAATCGCAAGAATCAAAGTCCCATTTTGCAGGATTACCTTCCCTTTGTGATAAGTTTGTTGTTTCAGGCCCGGGAATCAAATCTGTAAACAGGCTTACAAGTCGGGCCATTATCAAACAAACAAAATGAAAGCAGTTAATCAGGAGGAGTGTGGCGAGCTCAGAGCACTGCAACCCAGGACAATAGGACCAATCTGTCACTTTTATTTGCCTGCTGTGACATTGTTGAAAGGCCATGGCAGTTAAACAACTACGCTTCCTTCCACTGAAGCCCTTTCCTCCGCCGTCCTCCACACAGCACATCATTTCGTGACGCAGGAACACAGATTCCGAGACGCCTGTGGCCTGTCCTTTATCCTGATGGACAAGTCATTTCCCCCCCCCATCATATCCAGTTTGATCTCTTGACTCCCTGACTGATATCGAATATTTATTGCAACCGAGGAAAGAACTGTGGGATGCAACAGCCGTCACAGCCTCAACAATTCACAATTCCCCCAGTGAAAACTCATTGAAATGGAAATAAATAGTGGATTTAAGTTCCAAGGACATTTCTTCCTCAAAAGGCTCTGATGAATGAGTAATCCGAATAGAATAAGACAAAGCCTGATCACTCGATTATCTAATTAGATTTCTCCCTTTATTGCCCATTGAGGTGCATCATTTTCCGTCAATAACACATAGAGGGCCAATATCGCGTAACCACTCTCTGGCAATCAGGATTCTATATTCAGGAACAGCACAGAGGATACTGCGTGTGAAGTCAGATGTCTCGGTGTGTGGGGGAATAGGGGTCATAGTCCAAGGAGATTGAATCTTGACTTTAATTGGTTCCCCTCTTTGAGTTGAACGGGCCCTCTCTGGGTGGCTGCTATCAGTCCAGGTTCACACTGCGCGCCCTTCTCTCTACATGCTGCCGCCTTTCAAGGGCAAAGGGATCGGCCTCCTCCTCTCGTGATGGAGGCGGAGTACCGGAGCCGAGAGGCGCTGAAATGAAACGCTGCCTGGAGGGGGCGAGAAAATGGCTTCGGCCAATTTTCCGAGATTGCCCACGTCGGCCTTCTCATCACTTGACACTGTGATAAGTACCGGTGCCGACTGGATACTTTGGCCGTCACTGAGTCACTTTCAACGTCAACATCTCCAAATCCTCTGCAACCACAGCCATTGCTCCTGTCATCCCACTCCGGTTGAGATGGAACTGAAATGCAAGGTATTTTTTGAGAGAACAAGGTAAACCCCATTTTCCACCTCCTCTTCTTCCTCCTCCTCCTACTCCTCCTCCAACTCCACCATCTCTTCCTCCTACTCCTCCTCTTCCTCCTCCCGCGCCTCCTCTTCCTCCTCTTCCTGCTCCTCCTCCTGCTCCTCCTCCTCCACCTCCTCCACCTCCTCCTCCAACTCCTCCTCCACTTCCTCATCTTCCCCCTCCTCCACTTCCTCTTCCTTCTCCAACTCCTCCTGCTGCTCCTCCTCTTCTTTCCCCTCCTCTAACTCCTCCCCCTCCTGCTCCTCCTCTTCTTTCCCCTCCTCTGACTCCTCCTCCTGCTGCTCCTCCTCCTATTTCCCCTCCTCTAACTCCTCCTCCTGCTGCTCCTCCTCTTCTTTCCCCTCCTCTGACTCCTCCTCCTGCTGCTCCTCCTCCACTTTCCCCTCCTCTGACTCCTCCTCCTGCTGCTCCTCCTCCTCTTTCCCCTCCTCTAACTCCTCCTCCTGCTGCTCCTCCTCTTCTTTCCCCTCCTCTGACTCCTCCTCCTGCTCCTCCTCCTCCTCCAGCTCATCCTGTGCAGAGCAGAGGCCTAAATGGATACAGACAGCCACACTGGCACTGAATTTATTTTGTCGCAAGCGGAACGAGTGCATCTCTGTAGGAGAAGAGCTTAGCTGATCAAATTGGTTCAGACTCTTGGCTCTCAGCTGTGATGATCTATCTCCCCCCCCCCCCCCCCACATACACACACACAAATTGACGTTGGCCAGGACATCTGTTATGAAGCACGTCACTGATTTGATGGGGTTGTTTCCTAATTGAGGTTATTCTAATTAACTGTACCCGTGTTAAAAATACTAATCAGAATCGTGTTTGGTTTGAATGTCATGTTTTGATGCACTGCAGGCAAATTTAATTACTAGGTCGGTAATGAAGGACCTGGCCTTTGGGGATTAACTTGTTTTGATGAGAGATAAGGATCTTAATAATGTAGGTGTAGAGATCAAATTGGAAAAATTACGATTATTAGAAGGCAGAACACATTGGGGAGTCATCAGTTTAATTCCAAATGTCTCCTCACAGAGGAGCTTGAGCTACATGGGCAGCATCTGGCTCAGGAGGAGGAGCGAGTTGGCTGGTAACCGGAAGGGAGCTAGTGTCGAGGGAGGTGTCCCTGAGCAAGACACCTCACCCTGACTGCTCCCGACTGTTAGGCAATATTCTGATTGTTAGGCAATATTCTAAAAGCACTTTTGGTGGCCACTAGTTAGAAAAGCGCTGTATAAATGCAGTTGAACACTTACATTGTCTACTGGCTGAGGAGAATAGCAGGTCCCTTTTCAGCGATGTCAGGGCTAAGCTTTGCTTCTTCGACCACCGGTGTTGGTTGATTTTCTGTTTCGGTTTCGTCAGTTCTGCCTCATCTGTGTCCTGGTGCCTGTCAGGTCATTCTTGCCCATGGTGCTCTTTTCCATGCAGACCCCCCCTCTGGCTGCCAGTAAAATTGCTGAATTAACACCCCACTGGTTATCTGATGTGCTGTGACTGTATCAAAGCCCCGGTTCAACGACGGGCCACAAGGTGTTGACAGGCTGGTCTAGATATTGGCTGATTCTGAAGTGCCTGAAAGGCTTGGAGTTATGAAGGCACAGAGTCCCGTTTAAATCAAACGTTTTTTAATAAATATCGCCCGCTGTGAAGCTTCCAGCAGGCAGACGTTTGAAGACAAATTTATCCTTTGCAGGTATAAATATCCGAGGGAATGGCAGCTTGAGAAGCGGCTTCACCGACAAGCCCTGGTGATATAAGCCTGCAAATGTGTCCCCCTCCTACCCTAACACGCACACATACACATAACTCTGCACATTTTTCATACTCTTACCATACTCTCTTCCCATCCATTTATTCTGCCTCATAAAGACGGTATATGTGCAAAGCAATTGGGTAGGCCCTACGTTCGCTATATCCATACACATACACCCCCTCCACACACCAACCATTCAAATACCACCACTCAGCAATTACGTGGATCACGGTGGAACGACATGGCTTCAGGGATAAAACAGGCAACAACCCTCTCAGCTCTCTAAGAAGGTTGGTCTTCCAATATCGAAGGGCATACCTGAGGCCATGGGGGATGAGAAAAGTCCAACACTTACACTTTATGATCCAATATATATCGGTTATACGTTTCCCAACAGAGAATGGAAAGTATTGAGGTTGCACTCAGTTTAAATTGTCTTATCTTTAGGGCACCCCCTCCCCGTACCTATTTCACCCGTTAATCCTCCTCCTCCTTCTTCTCCTTCTCTTCCTCCTCCTCCTGAAGCTGCTCTTCCTCCTCCACCACCACCACCTTTTTCCTCCTCCTCCTCCTCCTCCTCCTCCTCCTCCTCCTCCTCCTCCTCCTCCTCCTCCTCCTCCTCCTCCTCCTCCTCCTCCTCCTCCTCCACCACCACCTTTTTCCTCCTCCTCCAACTCCTCCACCACCACCTTTTTACTCCTCCTCCTCCTCCAACTCCTCCTCCTTCTGCTCCACCTCCACACCCTCTTCCTCCTCCTTCTCAAACACATCCTCCTGCTCCTCTTCCTCCTCCAACTCGTCCTCCTCCTCCTCCTCCAACTCATCCTCCAACTCCTCATCATCCTGCTCCCCCCCCCCCCCCCCCTCCTCCTCCTCATCCTGTTTAGAGCAGAGGACTGAATAGATACAGATGATGATCCATCCACACTGGCAATGGATTGATTTTGGCGCAAGCGGAACATTTGCGCATATCTGTCGCAGTAGAGCTGAGCTGATCACATTGGTGGACTCTTAGACCTGCGCTGTTCCACACATTTCAGAGGACCTGGGTGTCCAACCTCAACACAATGCAGCGCTGTCTTGTTATTCCAGTATAATACACGCCCGACTGCGGGCCAAACCGGGGGGAAGACCTGACCACATCCATTCCTCTGTTAAGTGTTCTTCAAGCGAACCCCAAACACATCCACCCACGCTGTCCAGCCTAAATTGGACGAGCAGTTAACCTTTTCGTTTTTTGGTGCGTCCCTCAACTTTCCAGGCCTCCGCTATTATACAAGCAGTCGGGGATGATGAGTCACTAAAACAAAGGAGAGGAAAGTCGACTTCCTACGTTCATTCATTCATAGTGGAGCTTTCTCCGCTTGGAATACTCCGGTTTACTCCATCTGCCCCTTCCCGTCAAAAGAGAACATTGTGGTGAATGTATTGTCTCACGGAGTTTCACTCAGCTGTGTGACCATGCAATGTTATTGCAGAAGGACATCCATTCAGGCCAGGAGTGGTTCCTCTCCTAGTTCTGTCTATCTACTCTGTGAAATTGTTACCAGAGACTTCTGGGGGGGGTCTGTTTTCAGAGCTCCTCTATTTTTCACAACCTCGCTCTTCAGCTGAAACTTTCATCATGTCCCGAAGCAAGCGATCACGAAACATGATGCAGTAGAAAGGGAGATGAAGAGGCTTAACATGTGATTCAGATGTGGCACGAGTTCAAAGGAGGGTGAGAGAGAGAGAGAGAGAGAGAGAGAGAGAGAGAGAGAGAGAGAGAGAGAGAGAGAGAGAGAGAGAGAGAGAGAGAGAGAGAGAGAGAGAGAGAGAGAGAGAGAGAGAGAGAGAGAGAGAGGGACAGTGACTGATGGTATTAGAAAACTAAATCCAGTGGAAAGCTCCGGTTGAAAAGGAGTGTGTGCACGGCAGGCCCAGCGCCGTGCTAATGACTCAGCTGCAGAACACATGCTTAGCTTCCCGTGTCCACAGTGAGCGAGGAGCCGCACGCCGCCCCGGTCTGGCTTCTGTAAGCTGTCGCTCGGAGGGGGTGATGAGGAGCAGTTGAGTTTGGGTTCAAGGGGAGTGTGTGTGTGTGTGGCCGCCAAACAGAGGAGGTTTTGGCGCTGGTACTCCCCCAACACAAACTGGTGGCGGGACGAGAGCCCGCCGCGGGGACGCTGACGGGATGCGATGTGACAGTCGGCTCGGGACAGGGGGGCCCCTGGGGAAGCTGTGTTCCTTGTCATCCAACACCCTTCTCTCAGCTGGCCCGGCCCACCACTCAGCAGGACCCTGCAGCGTCTCCCCGTCTAACACTCGCTCTGTCCTCTCTCTCTCTCTCTCTCTCTCCCTCTCTCTCTGTCTCTCTCTCTCTCTCTCTCTCTCTCTCTCTCTCTCTCTCTCTCTCTCTCTCTCTCTCTCTCTCTCTCTCTCTCTCTCTCTCTCTCTCTCTCTCTTACTCTCTCTCTCTCTCTGTTCTGTGTCCATCTATCTGTCTGTCCCTTTCTCTTACTTTCTCTCACTCTTTAGCTCTCTCTTTCCCTCTATTTTCTCTCTCTCTCTCTCTCTCTCTCTCTCTCTCTCTCTCTCTCTCTCTCTCTCTCTCTCTCTCTCTCTCTCTCTCTCTCTCTCTCTCTCTCTCTCTCTCTCTCTGTGTTTATTGGGTCATTGTGCGTCCCAGCAGTATTGCAGAATCATTTCACGGCCGTTTACAATGAGCGTCCTCAGGCGGCCGGCCACTGTGTGCTTTTCTCATTCAATGTCAACTTCCCTTCTCCTCCTCCCTCCGTCTGTCTGCCTGTCTGTCCATCCCTATCCCTCTTTAAACTCTTTTTGCTCTCTCTTTCTTTGTCTGTGTATCTAACCTTGCATCTCTTTCAGCTGGTCTCTCTCTCTCTCTCTCTCTCTCTCTCTCTCTCTCTCTCTCTCTCTCTCTCTCTCTCTCTCTCTGTGTCTCTCTCTCTGTGTCTCTCTCTCCCTCTCTCCCTCTCTCTCTCTCATTTGCACTCTCTGTCTCTCTCTGTGTCTCTCTCTCTCTCTCTCTCTCCCCCTCCCTCTCTCTCTCTCTCTCTCTCTCTCTCTCTCTCTCTCTCTCTCTCTCTCTCTCTCTCTCTCTCTCTCTCTCTCTGTGTCTCTCTCTCGCTCTCTCTCTCTCTCTCTCTGTGTCTCTCTCTCGCTCTCTCTCTCTCTCTCTCTCTCTCTCTCTCTCATTTGCACTCTGTCTTTCTCTGTGTCTCTTTCTCACTTGCGCTCTCTCTCTCTCTCTCTCTCTCTCGCCGTAGTGTGACAGCCGTGCGTCTGTGGGTAAGCGCTGGGCTGACCTCTGTGTCCGTCACCACCGTGTCGCTCCCACATAAACCTGACCGACCCAAGGAGGCTCACCATCCTGGGTTGAAAGGACCACACCGGGACGCACTCTGCGACCTCACGTTCTGCCTCCATACAGCGGCCCTATTGAAAACAGATAAAACACAGCCCCTGTTTTAATGGCCCCGGCCTCTTGTCCAACGATTTACCGAAAGCATCAGCGAGGAGTCCTGCGTGTGAACGGGACTTTATACCGTCGACTCGTGCGTTGAGGTGTGATGCATATATTGACGAGCGGTGATGTAACGACAGCTGTAGCCACACAAACCTGAGATATTTATCGCTCTGCTCTGACGTGGGGAAGTCATTGCTCCAGCCGCTGGCCTTCAGCCCACGGAGAAACTGACCTAGCCTCACTCGCCCCGCTGCCATGTTAAGTCACAGAGAAAATAAACACACTAGTTTTATTTTCCTTCTATCTCGCTCTCTCTGTCTTGCTCTCGCTCTCTTGCCCTCTCTCTCACTCTATCGCTCTCTGTCTCGCGGTCTCTCTCTGTCTCTCTCTCTCTGTCTCTCTCCCTCTCTCTCTCTCTCCCTCTCTCCCTCTCCCTCTCTCTCTCTCTTCCCCGTCTCATCCCTGATCGTGTTGGCGTCCGTAAACCTCTGCAGGAAACAGGATTAACTCAGGAGGGTTTTCTGCGCCTTCCTGACCCAGCATGTCGCCGCAGACAAACCCTGGAGCTCTTTAAGAGATTGCTGACAGAGAGCTCGACCCCGTCATCTCCTCTCATTGATCCGCTGGTGTCGCCAACAACCAGTAAGCAGTGGTGTTGTGAGATTGGGTTGCCAGATTGACATCGGGTGCGCGGGGACAGCGCCGGTTAGCCAGGCGAGCTAAGCGGATTGTTACTGATGCTTAACTGGATGAGTTAGCAAACACAAGGACACAAGGGGATTTGCGTTTTGGTTATGCTTCTCTGTAAGCATCGTGATTGGATAGAGTATGTTTAGGGGCCAGGGTCAGCTCAGGAGGTAGAGCGTGTTATCTTGGATCTGGTCCGTCTTGGTTACCTCAGTGTCATTGAGCAAGAAGCTTAGTTAACTAACGAGCTTCATAAACGAGGTTCGCGGGTTCTTAACGAACAGATTGTTGTTGGAAACAGAGCAGTTGCTCAGATATGGTGAGATGTTTGTGTTGTTTTGTGTTGTTTGACGGTTGCCAGTCGTGCGGAGAGACGTTCTTCCTCAGCGTGGGAACACCGCGGCCGTGTTGGCTTTGGGCTTGGTTCTTCCATTTGCAATCAGACCCAGGAGACCATATCGGCTCTTCTTGTGCCAGGCTGAGGAAGCCCTAGGCTTGACTTACCTTTTTACTGAGTGGTTTCCGTTTGCAGTCTAAACTAGTTTGGTCAATGGGCCAACTGGAAGAGTGATGGTGAGATGATGGATTATTGTTGAAGGGCTTGTTGGGCGTGTCCAGTTCTGGAGCAATTTCCCAACAGCACACATGTTGATACTCACCTAACACCTAATAAAAAAGACTTATGTTGTTTTAATCATCTGCTTCTAAACACAACGCCTGCTTGAGTAGCTGACTGTCCGAACTCAGAAGTAGTATCATCAGTGGATCAAGGTGCTTTGGTAATTCTGTTTGAATAAGCACTCCTAGTAAAAACATATTTTATTATTAAGTGGATTCGCAATGTATACAATCCACCCACTCCTCAAACACAGACAGGCATCTGTACCCACCACACTTGATTCACAGATTCCCATGAAGGGGAATTTTGCAATTCATTCACTGCTTTCATAAAACGACCATCGGGGCCGTGGCCGTGTTTCAAGTGGCCGGGCGCGCGGCCGCGCTCCGTATGAATCGTCAGCTCGGCAGATTGCGGTGAAGTGAAACGGAGCTGGAAACATTGCTGCCGACCTCCGCCAAATTAGAACCTTTAATCGCTGTTCCGTTTCTGCGGCTTGGATCCAATATTCGGTTCTCCTCCCCAAGCTGTTCTCTGTTAGAACGGTTCAAAGCCCCGCTCTCAAAAGAGCCACAGGTTTTGTTTTTATTAGTTTTCAGTAAAGTTAAAGGTTTGTGGGAGAAGTGATTCCATCAAAGCCCAGAGGCAGGAAGCCAGGCCAAGGCCAATCTCCCCTCTCTTTAACGTATGTGTGCGTATGCCACATGAGCACTGAGTTATTCGTGTTATTGTTATGGACTTCCTGCCCTTTCGGAAAGTTGCGACCATGCTGTGAGTGCTTTGCCCCTTTGTTTTTCCTCCACCTCCCAATGCTGGCGTGTAAACATCATATATTCCTCGTTGTTAAACGCAAAAAAAACAAACAGAGAGAAAGAGGCTGTTTGAATGCCACACACGTGTTGTTTAATACTCCTGTCGTTAAAAGTGTTTTACTGGCTCTGCATCATCGTACAAACACCGCTCTGCACGCCGGCTGGCACCTCTACTGGAATGGCAAGCCATGGTGAGGCTGGGTGGGCAGGAGCTCCCACTGCCCACTGGCCAACGGCAGGGCGGCATGGGGCTCAGGAGGTAGAGCGGGGTGGGCTGGTAACCGGAAGGTTGCTGGTTCGATCCCCCGGCTCACCGGAGCGTCGAGGTGTCCCTGGGAAAAGACGCCGCACCCTGACTGCTCCCGACGAGCTGGGCTGTCGCCTTGCATGGCTGACACCGCCGTCGGTGTGTGACTGTGCGCATGAACGGCTGAACGGCAGTATTTGTAAAGCACTTTGAATGGCCACTGGTTAGAAAAGCGCTGGATAAATGCAATCCATTACCCGGCCCGCATCAAACAGGCAGGAGCGGGCCGTAAACATGAGACATCTCTCAACGGGAGAATCCGGAACGGTATTAGCTGGCGCTACGCTGAACGCTGCCAACCGTGACTCCATGAACCTGGTTTCACATGTCTTGGGCGACCTTGCCTTGTTATTATGCCCTGTTTAATGAACGATAATAAAAAAAACGATTGGTTGGAATTAAAAGGAGAATTGACATGTTGCGGCATGTTTGACAATAAAGTTATAATTTTGACATTTGAAGCTGGAGACTGCATTCGATGTTGGTGAGCTTTTCACATAGACGTCAAATGATGTGCAAATGTCGCTGGTTCATACACACAAGTATTTTGTGTAGGAACTGAATCTTTTTAATAATGCAAAGCACTGACAACTTTGTTATTTCCATGTATTTGACATTCACACTGTTTTCTCCCTTGTCCTCTGCTTTCTCCCCATGTGTCTGCGGTATCGCCTTCCTCCCTGTTGCTCTGTTGTGGTCCTGGTGTTTAAGGTAAGAGTCTCTTATACGCGTCCATCTGTTGTTGCTGTCGTGTTAATGGTCCGTTTTGTGTTGGTGTGTGCGACGGCGTTCCATTGAGATTCAGGTGTGTTAGCTTTCATGGTGGATCTTCCACAAACACGGGTGTGGTAGGTATTACAGATTCCAAAGGACTGCGAAGCGAATGCACTATTTTCATGGAAAAAGTAAAACATATTTGAGCATAACACTATCTATCATGATACTATCACTGTAACACCTTGAAAAATAATAACATATTCAAGTTTAGTTATCTGCCAGTGCTGCCTGATTTATTTATTACATTTCAAGTGTTGCTGCACCCACAGTTCAGCCGTTCCACTGTGGTAGAAAATAGAAATCCTATCGCATAATAAAAATCCCCTTTCTTGCCAAACAAATAAATACAATCCCAAATAAAATATTTACAGACAGCAGTCCTCTCTACTGAAGTGTAGCTCAAACTCTCGTGGGACCGTTAGGAAGAGATGATTCTCCTCCTAAAAACCCAGTTATTTGCTGACTTTCACACATACTGGTAACAAGCTAGAAACGCAAATGTAGACTGTAATGCTCCGTTTTCATTGTTAACGGAGAAACGGAGAGTGACTGGCTTTCAGCCTCCGAATAAATAATGCATCAGGGTAAACAGAACCCTGAATAAGCTTTGGATCCCTCCTGAATGTTCTGCACGTTGTTGTTTGTCGCATTATATTTTTATATTTGATACTAGCCCTGTTTCCCTGAGTTGGCACGGCTGCTCATGCTTGTTATCCAACCACATCGCA
>NC_044061.1:3890016-3892516 GCF_902167405.1 Gadus morhua | reverse complement strand
ACAGACACTCTTACTCTCGACGATGATGTGGATGTGTTTGTTTGTATTTATACACAACGGCGATAAGCACGAAAAACCCTCTCAGTCTCTCGGTGCCAGCTCACCCCCAGCAGCGCACCGAGAACTGGGATCAGCTTTTCAATATGTGGGCCTTAATATTAATATTCATGAGGCTCTCTCAGTGCTGAGGGGATTCCAGCCACCCAGGCCTCTAATAAGGTTGTTGTCTCAGCATCGCAGTGCAGAGCGTACAGAAGGCTATAATATGTGTGCATAACGTCAGACACTACCTCCAGGAGGTCATCCTAACATATCGTGCATGTATTAGTCAGATGAATTGCCACAGTTGTGACCGTTTAGGGCTATACCTTGACAGCCCGCCTGCACAAATATACATATGCCATGACCAAAACATAATCAGATATTAGTATTTGCATAATTCACGATTAAAATAACTGGATTTAGATTAACATAATACGAATGTCTTGCTGCTCCATGGTGAGATTAAATCATACCTCTTACATTAAGGTGTGTGTGTGTGTGTGTGTGTGTGTGTGTGCGTGTGTGCGTTTGCCTGCTTGTGTGTGTGTGTGTGTGTGTGTGTGTGCGTTTGCATGCCTGTGTGTGTGTGTGTGTGTGTGTGTGTGTGTGTGTGTGTGTGTGTGTGTGTGTGTGTGTGTGTGTGTGTGTGTGTGTGTGTGTGTGTGTGTGTGTGGTGGTGCGTGCGTGGTGGTGGTGCGTGGTGCGTGCGTGCGTGCGTGCGTGTGTGCGTGCATTGCTAGCTACCTTGTCTAATTCCCTCTACTAATTTGGTTAAGTACAGCTGTTGCTTCTCCTCTCCCTTCACATTGAACCCCGGTGCAGGACAGAGTGTTCACAGGAATCTGCATAATGTCCATCTCTCCTGGCTCACGCTTGCTTAGTGAATTCGCTGACTGGGGAACAAACTACTTGTTTATTAGATTTCGAATGAATCATGCAATAGCAGAGCAGTGGTGGCTTCTGTTAATTCGATCAACAGCGTCGGTCCATTTTCTGATTACAAATTCAAGTGTGACTCTGACAACGTCGAGATTTTTCGTCCATTTCGTTAGAACAGTGGTGAGTTGTTAGATTTTTGATAATGTTCAAAATGTGCAACTTTTTTTAATTAAGAGTGCTTTTTTTTGCTGTTGCTTTGGGAGAGTGTTTGCGTAGTTTGACACCCCGATAAAGGGTGCTATTTGTCCTATGTACACCAATGTACCGTTTGGGTTCTACACTAGCCTTACCTCCATTAAATTCATATATATGTTATATAACATCCATCGTGCAAGGGAATTTAAGTTATAACAATCAGCACATGTGTGATCTAGCAGAGGTAAGACTCCAAGGTTGCCCAAACTTTCAGAGGGAGTAAGGGGATATCATAATGGTTGGTGTTGAGTGAGGGAGTGAGAGCACGCACTCAGATGAAAGGCAGGCTGTAGTTTGAGTCCAACACACAGACTCAGTGATTGTCATCACTCAAGAGAGCACATTGGCTCTTTCTGCGGCCGCCCCGAAACTCCTGCTGCTCCTCTCACGGCTTAGCTCTGACTGACAGAGAGCGCAAGAGGATTGAGAGAGAGAGGGAGTAAGACACAGATAAAGAGAGCGAGAGAGAGGGAGAGAGAGGGAGAGGGAGATGGAGAGTTAGAGAGAGTGAGAGAGAGGGGAAGACAGAGATTGAGGGAGAGAGAGAGGGAGGAAGACACAGAGTGAGAGGGAGAGAGAGAGGGAGGAAGACACAGATAGCGAGGGAGAGAGAGGGAGGAAGACACCGATAGAGTGAAGTGAGAGGGAGGGAGCGAGAGACACGGGGAGAGAGAGACACACAGGGAGAGAGAGAGAGAGTGTGAGAGAGAGAGAGTGCGAGAGAGACACAAGAACACTGGACAAAGCATACTGAGTGACTGTCTTGGGCTGTCCTCAACACGTGTCGGTCTTGACTGAAGCCACACCTGCTCGTACAAAACCCAGGGGGCGAGCCGGCCGCGCGAGGGAGAGATAGGGAGGGAGAGGGAGAGGCAGTGTGCTTTCTGTCGGAGTTTGCACCGTGCAGCTCAGTCACAGCAGCAGCCCGCCGTCCTGCCTCACTGTTTTTCTTCTCTCTCCGTTTTCCACACATCCTCCGTTCCTCCGCTTCGCTCTGCAGATGGACTAGAGGTTTTTGTTACGCTCTGCCCTCTACCAGCACCACCACCCCCACCAGCACCACCTCCCAGAGCAGTGGTGGGCGGGGGCGGGGGACGGGGACGAGGACGAGGAGGGGAGGGTCATTAACTCCCACTCGCACGGTCGCGCACTTCCCTTTCTCTGACGCGGCGTGCCGGCACTGGATGGGAGGAAACATTGTCACCCTCCCACTGGGCTGCTGGGAATTCCTCTCGCCGTAGACCAAAATACCACACGGCGCGTAGAGCTGCGAGGGAACACTCCTCCTACGACGACGCCGGCAGCGGACGTCCTCATCAAATAT